>NC_045436.1:58385871-58503153 GCF_002776525.5 Piliocolobus tephrosceles
GGAGGGGAGGGGAGGGGAGGAGAAGGGAGAGGAAGAGAGGAGAAGCGAGGGGAGGGAGGGGAAGGGAGGGGAAGGGGAAGGGAAAGGAAGGGAAGGGAAGGGAGGGAAAAGGAAGGGAAGGGAAGGGAAGGGAAATATACATTTGCAAGTGAAAAAATGTTAAGGGAAGGAAAGGGAAGGTGGGGGGGAGGGGGGAAGGGAGGGGGGAAGGGAGGGGGATGGAGGAGGAGGGGAGGGGATGGGAAGGGAGGAGTGGGGAAGGGAGAGGAAGGGAAGGGAAGGGAAATATACATTTGCAAGTGGAAAAATGTTAAGGGAAGGGAAGGGAAAGCAGGGGAGGTGAGGGGGGAAGGGAGGGGGAGGGAGGAGGAGAGGAGGGGAAGGGAAGGGAGGGGATAGGAGGGGAGGGGAGGGGAAGGGAAGGGAAGGGAGGGGAAGGGAGGGGGAGGAGAAGGGAAGGGAAAGTAAATTAAGATAAATATACATTTGCAAGTGGAAAAATGTTCATAAAGGTAATATGGAATGAGAGATAAGAAACAAAACGCAGTTTGTTTTTTGTGGTTCTAATTTGTGGAATAGTTTAGTGGGAATTGTAGAAACTCTTAGATCACAGGGAGGGAAATGATAATTTTTAGTTAATAACCTAATCATGTAAAATTAGTATCTATTTAAAAAGTTAAATGTGAAAAGTAAACAATGAGTAATTTAATGCAAAAAATTAAAGCAAAAATTGTACACTGATATAGAGTGTTTTATCCTGTCTGGATCCTTAAAATTGTTTATTATGTTTTTTATCTATTCTCATGCTAATTTTATTTTAGTTTACTTTAAAAAGTTAATTACCTCATGTAACATAAGGAAAAATATAAGATAGAAGTTTTGGTAATCTTGATTTATATAATAAAGACAGCAAGAATACCACTACCATATCATACACTTTTCAGAAAATAATACAGAAAAGATGTGGTTTGAAAGATCAAAATGCAAAGTCATAACTTTGAGAACAGCTGGGATTCCTGAGATTTTCATATGTAGAGTTTTTCTTTCTGTTGTTTTCCTCATGGCTTTTTTGTCTGGAAAAATGAGATAGTTAATCTACCAAGGCAGCTTTCATAAAATACATGAAATGTGAATACCTCTTGGCATGAGCAAATGAATTTGGTTTTATGATTTATGGCTTTGAAATTATTATTTTAATTACATATAAAGTTGTTGTAAGTAGAATAATTTTACTACTACTTGATACTAACATGGACTTTTTATTGTTTTCCATATGATATAGTTTCTGTAGTTTTACTATGTTTGACAACTTTAGAGATGTATGAAATCATATAAATTTAGAGATTATAATCACTCTTGAACAATCTAGTGCTTTACAGGATAATATAATTGTAACTTGTGTCATTTTATTTTATTTTGTTTTAATCCTTTAACTTTTATTTTAGGTTTGGGGGTACGTGTGAAGGTTTGTTACATAGGTAAACACCTACCATGGGAGTTCATTGTACATATTATTTCATCACCCAGGTATTAAGCCCAGTACTCAATAATTATCTTTCCATGCCACATTTTAGAAAATAATATAAAAACCCTAGTGGAAAATTTTCTTTCCCAAAACCTAAAGAAAATTATTTGTAAATGGTTTCTGGAATCAGTTAAGAAATGTAACCATGATTAATAAACTAAGTATTTTTACAATTTACTTAATTTCATTAACTTCAATGCATAAAAGTAGGCATTTTTAATCCTACTTAACACACGTGAAAATTTATTGCTAAATAAAAGAGAAATAATTATAAATCTGTCTAATTAAAAGTATCTTAAACTAATTATAAACTCTGTGAAACCATACCCCATCCTTGTTATGAAGTTTTACTCAAATTATAGATTGTGGCTACTGTAAGTACTCAGCAATGCCATTAATTCCATGCTTGTTCTAGAGTATGGATCATCATCAACATTCAATTTCCGCATATGTGAGAATAGGTACGCTCTGTTTTCTTACAAGTGTGTTTTTGTCTTAGATCTAGTTTCACATATAAGAAAAATATTTTCCTTAGAAAACTTTTATCATGAAACAAGTGTAATCTGTTTTCAGCTTTCTAAACCTAATGGAGAAACATCGTACTATTACTGGATAACTGATTATTTATAGAATGTTATGTGCACATAGCATAACTTGATTATGCACATATGATAATATCTTAGTACGAAGCTGCAACAAAGATTGATGAGTGGGAGAAAAATTTACATGTAATTTTAATCATGTCATTTAAACTTAGGTTTACAGAATCATTAAAAGTATTGAGAAGAAAAAAATAATCTATACTTCCTTCTGATTATGTCTACTGGTTTGTGTGTTCAAGAGCAGAATTATTTCTTGCCAACTTAAAGACTTTGAATGATATCACTAAGTAGCAGTGAGGAAACCAAACTATAAAGGTTACTGTTTTCCAAAAAGAATGCTTAATGTTTTGTTAAAAACAAAATGAAACAAAACAATATCTGATGGCTTCATGAATCTGTGCAACATGATAAGATATCCAGTGCCAGTCAATATTTTTTTTCCTCCAAATGAAAACAAATTTTTAACATCCCAGCCATGACCACATGTTGTACAATTTTAATTAGGCAGAATATCATGTCAACATGTTGAAGAAAAAATAATTCATAATAGAGGCATTTATAGATGTAAGATAAGCTAAATAGAATAAGATTTCATTCCTCATTAATAAGTAACTGATGGTTAAAATGTCTTCAAAGCAAATGGGAGAGGAAAAATCCTCCTGGGCATTTAATTGATAAAGACTCACTAGTTAAAAGCAAGTTTGAATTATGTTTATGCAGACACATAAGAATTCTGACTACATTGGGAATGTGAAAATAGAAAGATGTACCCAACCATTCCAGGGCAAAAGGACAAATGAAATAATACAATGTACATGCAGAAAATGATCAGAAGTCCAAAATTTGCTTGATTTAAAGAAAACAAGAAGAGATGCCTATGGGATAAGAACAGAGACCATTATATACCATTATTAGGATCAGATTTTTGTCATTCCCCAAATTATATTTTATTGTGCATAATTATGTTAACTGAAAAATTACAATTATAATTTTAATTAATTAATATAGTCAATCATATTATATTCTTTGTAGTTTCACCAAGTGCTGACTTAGATCACTCTTTTAGTGCTTGGGTTTTTTTCCAGCATCAACTGCTGTCAGCATTTTCATCAAGAAAGCGCTCCAATCTGGTAAGAAGAACATTATACAGAATATTGCTTCTGTCTGGAAATACAGGTTATGTAAAGTCCATTCTGCCTTATCTTATTAGATCTACATCTATTTTCATTTATAAATATCTATCTCAGCCTTAGAATATATTCGAGATGATATTTTTTATTCTATGTAATTTTAAAAGTGACAAAGTGTTCTGCCTTTTTCTCCTTTACTGTTCTTTTCTGAATATAATTATTTTATTGGATTCAGGAAAAGTATTGATAAATTAAGTTTGCATTGCTGCCAGTAGTAGTTAGCGAGATTTTTTGCCTGGTTTCATATGATGTTAACACTATAACCCCTGCCTCTGTTTATTAAGGGATATTAGGACAAAGTTGGTACTTTTAACCATTTTAACCATGGCACTTTTAAAGATAAAAGTCCATAACTTCTATCAGGTAATATTTTTGCATAGTAAGCAGTAAAAGTTATTTCCTAGAGATGTAATGAAAATATATCTACACATGTTTTTGAAAAAAAAAAAAAAAAAAAAAAACAATTGAAATGAAATCTGATGATTAGGTCTTTGGTTCCCACTACATATTCCATGGATTTCAGCATGCCTATGTATTTATACACATGGGTCTTATAAGAAAATAATGTAAATACAAAAGAAAGCATAGAAGAATACATGTATATATCCCTCTTTCCCTCTGTGGGAAAATACTTAGAAAAATAATTCATTGCTGCTAGAAAAAATTTAATCTTGGGAAAACAATATTTGTAAATACAAGTTATTTTAGGCTTCTGGTGTGCTGTGTAAGTATTCCCAACTTATTTTTTCAGAACTATAGTTGCAATCAATTTTTAAATTCATAACTTTCATGGAGGGTTCATTCACTTATCAAATCTTAGAAAAAAAGCAAGTATTGTCAGTTTGCCTATAATATGTTAAAGGATTATAGTTTATGTTCTCTTCAAATAGTCTTTATTCATACATTTTATTTTAAAGTATGATTATGGTCAGAGCAGTGGCAATATAAGAACATGCCATCTATAGTCTGCATGTATCCTTCAATACTGAAATCCCAAGTTCTTTTTTCTCGGTTTGCAAGTCAATGCAAGATATTCTTACTGTGAACACAGCAGTTTCAACCTGTCATATGAATATCACACTGTCTATGTTTTTTCAATTTATCTCTTCAGTGTTTGAAGTGTTGACTCATTTTCTTATATAGGAATTAGGAAAAAAAAAACTGAAAATTGTGAGAAAAGCTTGAATAATAAAAATGCTAGTGGTATTGTCCATGTTGAAAAGGTTAACCTTTACTACTGATGACACAATGAAGTGTTTAAATAACAGAAAAACAAAACACAGTACAAATGACTTTATTCAGTACTATTCATTTAAGTACCTGTACTTGGTATATGCATTTGTTATATAATATATACTTGTAAAATAGTATACAAGAATACTATGCATGATAATCACTATTTTAGAAGCAATGAAATAAAGGCTTTAATATTAATTTAGCAGGCTTTTACCATGACAAGGGCTTTTTGGTTTGTTTGTTTGTTTGTTTGGTGGGCTTTTTATTACTGATTCAATTTTCGAACCCAGTATTTGTCTGGTCAGGAATTCAATTTCTTCCTGATTCAATTTGGGGAGAAAGCACTTTTCCAGGAATTCATCCATTTCTTCTAGATTTTCCAGTTTGTGTGCATAGTGTTTGAGGAAGTTTTGTATTTCTGTGGTACCAGTTGTAATTCACCTTTGTCATTGTGGTTGTGCTTATTTGGATCTTCTCTTTTTTCCGTTATTAGTCTTAGTAGCAGTTTATTGGTCTGCTTACACTTTCAAATCACCTCTGCTTTTATTGATTCTTTGTATAAAATTTTTGCATCTCAATTATATTCACCGTTATTCTGATTTAAGTTATTTTTTTCTTCTCATAACCTTGGGGTTAGTTTGATCTTATTTTTCTCATTACCCTAGGTCTGATACTAGATCATTAATTTGAGATCTTTCTAATTTTTTGTAATAGGCATTTAGTGCTCTAAACATTCCTCTTAATACAGCTCTTGCTGCAAACCAGAGATTTGGGTATGTTGTGTCTGTGTTTTCACTTATTTCAAATAAAGTTTCAAATTTCTGCCTTAATTCTGCTATTTACCCAAAAGTCATTTGGGAGTAAGTTGTTTAATTTCCATGTAATTATGTGGTTTTGGGAAATCTTTTGGGAATTGATTTCTATCTTAATTCTACCGTGATCTCATAGGATGATTAGTATAATTTTCATTTTTTTTTTTTTTTTGAATTTTTGAAGACTTGCTTTATGGCCAAGCATGTGGTTGGTCTTGGAGTATGTTCCATGTGCAGATTTGAAGAATGTATATTCTGCAGTTGAAGGTGGAGTATTCAGTAGATATCTATTAGGTCCAATTGGTCAAGTGTTAAATTTCAGTCCAGAATTTTTGGTTAGTTTTCTGCCTTAATGATCTGTGTAACACAGCACTGTGTAATGTCAGTGGTGTGTTAACATCCCCCACTATTGTTGTGTTTGGCTGTCTACATGTTTGTATAGGTCTAGAAGTAGTTGTTTTCTGAATCTCAGTACTCCAAGATGGGGTAGATATTTAGGATAGTTAAGTCTTCTTGTTCAATTGAACTCACTGTTATTATATAATGCCCTTTTATATCTGTTGCTACTGTAGTTGGTTTAATTCCTATTTTATCTGATGTAAGAATAACAACCTCTGTTCTTTTCTAATTTCTGTTTATGTGATAGATTATTCTGCATCCTTTACTTTGAGACTGTGGGTGTCATTGTGTTTTATATGGGTCTCTTGAAGGTAGCAGATTGATGGGTCTTCTTTTATGCAACTTGCAACTCTGTGCCCTTTAAATGGAGTGTTTAGACCATTTTCATACAAAGTTAATATTGACATGTAAAGTTTTAATCTTATCATAAGATTGCTAGCTGTTTTCTTTGTAGTTTCTGTTGTATGTTTGCTTTATAGGGTATGTGGGCTATGTACTTAAGTTTGTTTTTGTGTTAGCAGGTGTCGTTCTTTTGTTTCCATGTTTAGAACTCCCTTAAGGATCTCTTCTAGGGCTGGCCTTGTGGTATCGAATACCCTTAGAGCATGCTAGTCTGATTTAATTTCTACTTTGCTTAGGAAGCTTAATTTGCTGGGATATGAAATTCTCAGTTGGAATTTCTTTTCTTTAGCAATGCTGAATACAGGCCCCCACTCTCTCCTGGCTTGTAAGATTTCATCTGAGAATTCCACTGTTAGCCTAATGGGCTTCTATTTGTACTCGATTAACGCCTTTTCTCTAGCTGCCTGTAAGTTTTTTTCTTTAGCATTTACCTTGGAAAGTCTGGAGACTGTATGCCTTGATGAGGCTTATTTTGTATAGTAGCTTACAGATGTTCTCTTAATTTCTCATAACTGGATGTCAACCTCTCTTGCAAGGTTAGGCAATTTTTTTGAATTATTCCCTAAAATATGTTTTCCAGTTTGTTTATTTTTTCTTCTTCTCTTTCAAGAATACCCTGTCCACTTCAGACCCAGGCAGATCTCCAGGCATTCAGATCACCCACCCACCTGGTTCTGCATTCTGAGCTTCCCCACCCTTTTTGGACATAGATCATGCAATAATAGGGTCCTCACTACTCTATCCCCAGGCAACTCTCCTGGCGTTCAAGGCACCTGCTCAATGAGATTGGCAACCTGAGCTACCCCACTCTTTCTGTGCAGAGACCTTGCTTGACCTTGCTTGGTGCAGTTGGCCCTGCTCTGCTCCACACACAGGCATATCTCCAGGCAGTCAGAGCATCTCTTCACCTGGGCCAGCAGCTTTAGCAGTCTGTCCCTTCCTGGGAAGATGATGTGAAGCAGGGCCATCACTGCTCCATGCCCAGGCAGATCTCCAGGTATCTGGAGCACACACTCTTCTGGATTAGGAGTTTAGGTCATCCCCACCTCCCATGTAGAGAACTTGAGAACTTGGGGCAGCACGCAGCACACAGCACAGGGAGCCTGGGCCCTGTCTAAGAAACCACATTTTCCTCCTGGGTCCCCAGGCCTGTGATGAGAGGGGCTGCCATGAAAGTCTCTGACATGGCCTGGTGCTGAGACCAGCTCAGTTGTGGAGACCCTAACCCAGTGGCAGTAGAGAAAATAAAGACACACACACAGCATGTGGAGTGGGAAATCAGGAGTCTTTCAGCCTCTAGAGCTGACAGCCTTGAACAGAGATTTAACTACATATTTATTGACAGCAAGTCAGTGATAAACATAATTTTATAGATTACAGATTAACTAAAAGTGTTCCGTGTGGGGGAAAAAAGGGATGGGCTGAAATAAAGGGATGGGTCTGGCTAGTTATCTGCAGTAGGAACATGTCTGTAAGGCGCAGATTGCTCATGCTATTGTTTGTGGTTTAAGAATGCCTTAAGCCGTTGTCTGCCCTGGGTGGGCCAGGTATTCCTCACCCTCATTCTGGTAAACCCACAACCTTCAGTGTGGGCATCATGGCCATCACGAACATGTCACGGTGCTGCAGAGATTTTGTTTTATGGCCAGTTTGGGGGTCAGTTTATGGTCAGATCTGGGGGCCTGTTCCCAACATATCCCCTTTCTTTGTTTTGTAAAGTGATAAAAGCAAAGGCAGCTTTGTCATGGTGAGCTACTCTTCACAGGAGTCGTGATCCACATCTGCAGACTATACAAAGACAAACAGCACAGATTAAAAGCACAATCATCATTGAAATCACAGATCCTCCAAGTGTCTTTATCTATTTTAATGGATTAGTAGCTACTAATCTGTCTGCAGCTCCTATAAGCACTCCAGTTCCTGGCATTAAGGTCAGATGTGCCTGGGATGCTTTAAATATTTGTTGTTTTAATTTTGCAATATTCAAAGATAAGTTTGTAGAGTTTCCTTCTAGATGCTTTTTTATTCTTTCCCAAATTTTGATCTTATTAAGAGCCATTAATAGTTTCCACAAATCCTTAATGTTCAGCTCCTACAATGGGTAGGAGGTTGAGGTGCCCCTATAGTGCCATGGTTACAGATAATAGGAACTCTTGCTGTATTTATCATTTCTACCATCTGCCCATTTTGTTCAGACCAGCTGAACATAGTGTGACCATGGCATGGAGTCTGAGAGGTTCAATTCAAGCTAAACCTCCCCTTAGGGGACCAATCAATAATGATTCCATAGGAATTGTTGCACAGCGCCTCTTCCTGTTCTGTAATGCAATCTTCCTAAGCAAGTACACTCATTTTTTCTGGCGAGGTTCAATTTGGTTTACAAATAGGTTTTGAGGGCAGTATTCCTCAATTATAGGAGCAGATTTATTATGGTAAATACTGAGATCAGAAAGCATGTGTAACTGTGTCATAGAGTGATTACACCCAGGCATTATTGTCAGCCAAGATTGATAAATACGTCCAATAAGTATAATTGTTCTCTGTGTCAGCCCTTGTTGAAGGAATACTCACCACAGTGGTGATCACCACTATCATAGCTATCATTAAATTACTCATTGTGACTGGTAGTCCTGCTTTCCTCAGGTTTTCTTCTGCCATCTGTGACAGCTTCTTGATCATCCCAGGTAGGTGGCTGTGTTGATGGGTGCTGCTCATGACAGTTGGGGTCCTCCTCAGCATCAGTCTCGACGTGGCTGCAACCAGGGGGTCCTTGGGATCATTCCGGAATCTCCTCCTTGGCATCTGGCTCCTGATAAGGTCTTGATGGTATCCACATCGGCTGTTGATTTGGTCCTGGAGAAACACAAGCATAACTTCTACCTGAAGTTATTATTTTACTTATTTCCCAAATTTTATTATCAGGTCTCTCCACCAAACCAGTTGTTCTGCTTCTGTCTTTGCAGCTGGTTTCTGTAGATGCTGTTCAGCTGCTGATAACATCTGGCCTTTAGGCAGGCTAAAAACATTTGAAGTTAATAATGCTAGATTCAATTGTATATGGGCTGTCCCATAATCCATGTCCCCCTTTCTGTTTTTGCAACTGCTGTTTCAGGGAGAGATTCATTCTTTCCACAATGGCTTGTCCTTGAGAATTATATGAGATACCAGTAACGTGTGTAATATTCCATATAGAGAAAAATATAGCTAGAACTTGGCTAGTATAGCCTGGGGCATTATCTGTTTTGATAGAAGCCAGAATGCCCATAACACAAAACACTGCAAAAGGTGATATTTAAGACAAGCAGAAGACACTCCTGTACATAAACTAGTCTCCCAAATGGGGGAACATGTGTGTCATCCATTTGCCAAAGAGAATTAGGTTCCAATCCTCGAGGATTAACTCCTCCTGTAAAAGATGAGGAATGCACCATTTGGCAAGTTGGGCTCGCTAGATAATAACTTTAGCTACTTTCCAGGTAATGCTGTATCTGCGTTTGAGACCAGAGGCATTAACATGGGTTAAATTGTGAAAGTGTCTAACATTAGATATTGCATTAGCAACTAGGTGATCAGCCATTTGATTCCCTGCAGTTAAAGGTCTTGGAAGAGGTGTATGAGCCCTAATGTGAGTGATGTAAAAAGGGTGCGTTCTACTCCTAACTGCTGTTTGCAATTGGGTAAATAAGGTCATCAGTTGTTCATCTGTATGAAATGATAACTGAGCATTTTCAATCAACTCTGTCGAATGAACCACATATGAAGAATCAGAAATCACATTAATAGGCATATTAAAAGCAATGAATACCTCAATTGCAGCTACAAGCTCTGCTTTTTGAACTGAACTATAGGGCATCTGAAAAACTTAACTTTTCAAGCCAGAATAAGAAGCTTTACCATTACTAGACCCATCTGTACAAACATTTTCAGCACTTTCAAATTGGTTTATATTTAGTTATTTTAGGGAGAATCCAATTAGTTAATTTCAAAAATTGAAATAGTTTTGTTTTAGGAAAATGATTATTGAGAATACCCACAAAGTCAGCTAAATGGATTTGCCAAGTAAGACCATTTGTAAAAGCTTGCTATATTTATGCCTTCATGAGAGGGACAATAATTTTTCCAGGATCATATCCATGCAATTTAACAATCCGAATTCTCCCATTTCCTATCATAGTAGCAATTTGATCCAAATAAGGAGTTAGAGTCTGTGAATTAGTATATGGAAGAAAAAGCCATTCTACCAAGTCCTGCTCTTGGACGATAACACCAGTAGGTGAATACTGAGTTGGAAAAATTAGCAAATCTAGAGTCTTCTCTGGATCTATTCTATTTATTTGAGCTTTATGGACTTGCTTTTCGATTAGCTGCAGTTCTGCCTCAGCTTCTTTTGTTAATTGTCGAGGGTTAGTGAGACTAGGATCTCCTCTAAGGATAGAAAATAGATTACTCATAGCATAGTTAGGAATGCCTAGAGCAGGTCGTATCCAATTAATGTCCCCTAGTAATTTTTGAAAGTCATTTAATGTTTTCAATTGATCTCTATGTATGGTTACTTTCTGTGGCACAATGGTAATGTCATTTACTAAGGTCCCCAAGTAGGAATAAGGAGTAGTAGTCCAAATTTTGTCAGGAGCTATAATTAAACTAGTGCGAGAAATTGCATTTTGCAAGTGATCATAACATTGGAGTAATATTTCTTGAGTTGGGGCAGCACAAAGCATATCATCCATATAATGAATAATGTAACACTGTGAAATTTTTTTATAAGTTGGTTCAATTGCTTGGCCGACATAAGTCTGGCAAATTGTTGGACTGTTTAACATTCCTTGTGGCAACACTTTCCAAGGAAAATGCTAAACAGGCTGCAGGTTGTTTACTGCAGTAATTGTAAATGCAAACTGTTCACAGTCCTTCTCAGTTAAGGGGATAGTAAAGAAGCAGTCTTTTAAATCTATTATGATTAAAGGCCAATTTTTTGGTATCATAGCAGGAGAAGGAAATCCTGGCTGTAATGTCCCCATAGATTGTGTAACCGAATTAATGGCTCTTAAGTCAGTTAATATTCTCCATTTACCTGATTTTTTTCTTAATTACAAAAACTGGACAATTCCAAGGAGAAAATATTGGAGCTATGTGTCCATTTTCTAATTGTTAAGTGACTAATTCCTCTAAAGATTTCAGTTTCTCTTTACTTAGCAGCCATTGTTCTATCCAAATTGGCTTATCTGTTAACCATTTTAAAGGCATAGGTTCTGCAGGCTTAACAATGGCAACCATCAAAAATGATATCCTAAACCTTGGTGAGAACTTTGTCTTTCCACCTGAAGTGGTTCCTTCAAACCTTGCAAATTTTATTCCTAGTCCCATACTAGGGACATATCCCATTTCATGCATCATATGTTGACTTTGAGGAATATGTAATTGTTTTGGAATTAGAACTTGTGCTCCATATTGTAATAAATCTCTTCTCCACATATTTATGGGTACAGAAGTTATAATTGGTTGAATAGTCCAAGGTTGTCCATCGGGCCCTTTACAATGCAAAATATAATTACTTTGATATACTTCAGGGGCTTTACCACCTCCAACTGTGTTAAATTGAGTGGGTTGAATTGGCCACGCAGACGGCCAGTGCTGTAGAGAAATGATTGAAATGTCTGCTCCTGTATCTACCAAACCTTTAAACTTTATTCCCTGAGTAGTTATTTCACAGGTAGGATGTTTATCAGTAATTTGATTCACCCAATAAGCTGCTTTGCCTTGTTTATTTGTGCTTCCAAATGCTCCTGTTCATTTAATTTCATTTTTCCTCATGTCCACATACGGCACAATCAGGAGCTGTGCTATACGCTCTCCTGGCTCTGCTTTCCAGGGAACAGAAGTAGACATAACAATTTGAATTTCCCCATTGTAATATGAATCAATGACTACTCTTTGTATTTGTACCACTTTTAAATTTAAACTAGACCTTCCTAGAAATAATCCTATCATCCCTGCTGGCAAGGGTCCACAGACCCCTGTTCGAACTTTTTGCGGGGTTCCCCAGGCAGAAGGCTCACAGCTTTTGTGCAGCATAAATCTATTGCGGCACTATCAGTTGTTGCGGGAGACAGACATTTTACTGGAGTGAGGGAATGGCCTGAGTCGGAAATGCCCCTGTTTGGAACTGGACCCAGGACGGGCCCCTCACGGCATTTCCCGAAATTGGGTTCTCATCTTTATCAAACTTAGAGTGACACTGATTAGCCCAATGTTTTCCTTTTTTGGCATTTTGGACATATTTCAGGCTCAGCAGTTTTCTTTTATCCCCTATCTGGTGGCCTGACTCGCTGATTTTTTCTACATTATTTTTTAGTATGACCATGCTTCCCACAGTTAAAACAAGCTCCAGGAAACAGAGTATTTCCTTTACCCACCTTCAGTCCTGCCACAGCTTGCACCAAAAAAGTAGCTTTATGCAGATTGCCTCTGATACCATCACAGGCCTTGATATAATCAACTAAATGTGCTTTCCCTCTAATAGGTCACAGAGTGGCCTGGCAATCATGATTAGCATTGTCAAAATCTAATAACCACAACACTATATCCTGAGCAGATAAATCTGCAATCACCTTTTTAAAAGACTCCTATAACCGAGCTATAAAATCTGCATACGGTTATTTTGGTGCCTGCTTTACAGAACTGAAGGAAGGGTATTGTTTTCCACCTGAAGTGATTTTATTCCCAAGATCTAATGCACACTCCTCTAAGCTGTTCTATGGTATCATCCTGCATGACCACTTTTGCATCTAAACCAGCCCAGCCACAGACCCCCAAAAGTTGGTCTGCAGTTATATTAATTTGAGGTTGGGCCTGGGTGTTGTGAGCAGCCTGAATGAAAGCTTCATCTGCCCTCCACGTTTTTTTTTTTTTTTTTTTTGAGACGGAGTCTCGCTCTGTTGGCCAGGCTGGAGTGCAGTGGCCAGATCTCAGCTCACTGCAAGCTCCGCCTCCCGGGTTTATGCCATTCTCCTGCTTCAGCCTCCCAAGTAGCCGGGACTACAGGCACCTGCCACCTCGCCCAGCTAGTTTTTTGTATTTTTTAGTAGAGACGGGGTTTCACCGTATTAGCCAGGATGGTCTCGATCTCCTGACCTCGTGATCCGCCCGTCTCGGCCTCCCAAAGTGCTGGGATTACAGGCTTGAGCCACCGCGCCCAGCCTCCCTCCACATTTTTTAAATTATAAGAACTGAGCAGGAGTTAGACAAGCTCAAGTAAAAGTGTCCCAGTTAGTAGGAATCATCTGACTGGAAACAGCAACGTTCTTTAACAGTCCCATTACAAAAGAAGAACCTTGTCCATATTGATTAATAGTTTGTTTAACTTCTTTAAGTAATTTAAAAGGAAAAGACTCAAAACGTAGCTATAATATTTCTTTGTTGTTTTGTGGGATGTATTCTGGGCAGTCCCTTGACAGGGAACTGCCAAGCCTCTAAATCACCCTCTCTTCTAGCTTGCTGAATTCCTGCCTGAATAGAACTGAGAGCGGTCGATCAAGGTACTGCTTGAACAGTCACTAGGGCAACTACTTTTCTCCCAGTGTCCTCTGGAAAAGAAAGATCTAGAGGGACAGGCTACTCTTTTTCTTCAAAATAATGAGGGGGTACAGAAGGATAGGGAAGAACCTCTTCCTCCTTTGCCACTTTAGCTTTAGCTGGCAAACAAACCTGCTCTGTTACCTCTTCTGTTACTTCATTATACTCTCATTCCTCCTCATCATCAGTGTGAAAATATTCCAAGGTGGAACAAACCAGAGCCCACACTTGTCCCATTGTTACCCTGATGCTTCCGTGTCTCCCTTCTTTCTCATCACAGGGATTGCTTAAGAGTACTCAAGTGTCCTCCAGCTTAGTTCCACGTTCTTCAACCATCGCTCCAGTGACTCTTCAACCTGGGTTTGAGCCCCACATTGGGCACCGCTTGCCGAGACCAGCTTGGTTGTGGAGACTCTAACACAGTGGTGCTAGAGGAAATAAAGACACATACACAGGAATACAGCATGTGGAGTGAGAAATCAGGGGTCTCACAGCCTCCAGAGCTGACAGCTTAGAACAGAGATTAACAACATATTCATCGACAGCAAGTCAGTGATAGGCATTACTTCTATAGATTACAGATTAACTTAAAGTATTCCTTGAGGGAAACAAAGGGTTGGGCTGAAATAAAGGGATGGGTCTGGCTAGTTATCTACAGCAGGAACCTGTCCTTAAGGTGCAGATTGCTCATACTATTGTCTGTGGTTTAAGAATGCCTTAAGCAGTTTTCCACTCTGGGTGGGCCAGGTGTTCCTCACCCTCATTCTGGTAAATCCACAACCTTCAGTGTGGGCATCATGGCCATCATGAACATGTCATAGTGCTACAGAGATTTTGTTTTATGGCCATTTTGGAGGCCAGTTTATGGCCAGATTTGGGCGCCTGTTCCCGACAGCCTGGAGACATTCTCCCCATGGTCTTGGGGATTAACATTAGGCTTCTTGCTACTTATGCAAATTTCTGCAACTGGCTTGAATTTCTCCCCAGAATTTTTCTTTTTCTTTTCTTTTTTTTTTTTTTTTTCTTTTCCATCACCTAGTTAGGCTGCAGATTTTCCAGACTTTTCAGTTCTGCTTCCCTTATAAAATGGAATGCCTTTGACAGTTCCTAACTTACCTCCTGAATGCTTTGCTGCTTAGAAATTTCTACCACCAGATACCCTAAATCATCCTTCTTAAGTTCAAAGTTCCACAAGTCTCTAGGGTAGGGGCAAAATACTGCCAATCTGTTTGCTAAAATATAACAAGGGTCACCTTTACTCCAGTTCCCAACAAGATCCTCATCTCCATCTGAGACCACCTCAGCCTGGACCTTGTTTTTTGTATCGCTATTTTGAGCAAAGCCATTCTACAAGTCTCTGGGAAGTTACAAACTTTCCCACACTTTCCTGTCTTCTTCTGAGCCCTGCAAACCGTTCCAACCTCTGCCTTTTCCCCATTGTCACTTCAACATTATTGAGTATCTTTTCAGCAACAGCCCACGCTACTGGTACGAATTTACTGTATTAGTCTGTTTTCATGCTGCTGATAAAGACATACCCGAGACTTGGAATAAAAAGAGGTTTATTTGGACTTACAGTTCCACATGGCTGGGGAGACAGAATCATGGCAGGAGGTGAAAGACCCTTCTTACATGGTGGCAGCAAGAGAAAAATGAGGAAGAAGTAAAAGAGGAAACCCCAATAAACTCATCAGATCTCATGAGACTTATTCACTATTGTGAGAATAGCATGGGAAAAACTGGCTCCCATGATTCAATCACCTCTCTCTGGGTACCTCCCACAACATGTGGGAATTCTGGGGGATACAATTCAACTTGAGATTTGGGTGGAGATACAGCCAAACCATATCAATGTATAAAACCAAGCTATGCTCAGACCACCTTAAGCACATGTTGTCAGGACCTCCTGAGGCTGTGTCATGGGTGCATATTATTTTGCCTTAACTTTGGCAAAATAAACTTTCTAAATTGACTGAGACTTGTCTCAGATATTTGGTGTTCACACCTTCATGATTTCTGTAGATTACTAGTTCCCTTCTTGAATTAAAAGTCACAGAGTTGATCTTTATGCACTGTCTTCCTAAGTCCAAGTAGCTGAGGTATGCTAAAAGCCTCTATTCTGCCATCTTGGGCAAAAAAAAAGGACATTTTGATAATGAGCACATTGAGTGATGGGAGGGATGGCTAGGAAAAGAGATTAACTAGTGTCCATAGAAGGGGTCATTCTATCCACATGATTGTTTAAATGTCCTTTGCTGATGTCACCTTTGGAAGAAGTTTCCCATAGGAGAAAAATATCTTCAGGTTTTTCTAATTCAGAGAGGTCTGTATGCGTATTACATCCATATAATATTTTGTCACCAATTTTTCAACTTTTTTTTTTTTCAAAGTCCCTGACCAACTAGCCAAACTATTAGCTACAGCCCAGGAATAAGTATGTAATAAAAGACTGTCTATTTCTTCTTTGAAACAAAGTACACATCCAGGCAGGCTTTTCGGAGTTCTTCTCCCTGGGAGGATTTCCTTTCATAAAAGTTCTTCAGAGATGTCACAGATGGGGGCTGTGGTGTTCCAGCTGTCTTCATTTAAGTAGTAACTGGCTGTCAGAATCAGTTGTCAACCAGGTCTGTGTCTTTTCTTCTATCAAATGACCATGAGGAACTCCCCTGAAGGGCATAGGTACAGGATTATAGTGAAAAGCAGTGTAGCTACAGTGGGAACCATGAACATTTGGGCCACTTCTTTATGTAACCTACTTGTGGCTTCAGCTACTGCTTAGGACTGATCTCATAAATACTAAATCCATTTGATCATGGGGTGATGGTGAGTATGCCCAGCTTTATGGTTGATGAATCAGATTTCAGCAAGTTGCATTGTAAATTGGTGGCCCATGGTCAAGCATTTATTTCTCTGTAAGTCCCAGTAGCAGGCCAAGAGCTACTTCTGAAAAGGAGAGTAGTTTTCTATAGATGTTGGCAGTGCCTTACTCTGAGATTCTAAAGGCCAGTGCTGTGATTAATTGGTAAGGGCCTGCCAAAGACTCTAAACAGCACCCTACCTGCCACTGACACCTCAAGCACCATTAAATCTTCTGAATCACATGGCCTAAGTGGTAAAGAAGCTTGCAAAGCAGCCTGGACCTATTGGCACAGTTCTCTCTTGTCCTGGACTCCACTCAAAACTAGCAAATTTTTGGATCACTTGGTAAATGCGCCAGAGTAACATACCCAGATAGGAACATGTTGCCTGCAAAATCCAAAGAGAAATCTCAGACATTGTCTCTTTCTTAATTACAGGAACGAACCAGATGTAACATCATATTCTTTACATTAGAAGTGATATCTTGATATGCCCAACATCACTGGACCCCTACAAATGTCACTGAGGTTAAAAGCCCCTAAATTTTAGACTTATTTTCCACCCACCGATAGGTAAATGTTCTACCAATAAGTCTAGAGTATTTGCTATTTCTTGTTCATTGTGTATAATCAACAAAATGTCATCAAGGTAATGGACTAATGTGATATCTTGTGAAAAGAAAAAATAATCAACATCCTTGTAAATTAAATTATGGCATAGGGCTAGAGAGTTGATATATCCATGACATGGAACAATAAAGGTATATGGCCAGCCTTGCTAGCCAAAACTAAACTTCTTCTGGTTACTTTATGTGCAGGGGTGAAGAAAAAGACATTTTACTGATCAATAGCTGCATACTAAGTATTAATACCAGAGGTATGTTAATTTGCTCTAGCAATAAAAAAAAAAAACTTGGTACAGCAGCTACAATTGTAGTCACCACTTGGTGAAGCTTATGATAATCCACTGTAATCATCCAAGATACATCTGTCTTCTGTACAGGTCAAATAGATTTGGATGAGGAAATTGCCACACTTGTAACTCTCAAGTCTTTAACGTTGGCGCTAATCTGCAATCTTTCCAAGGCTGTGGTATTGATTTTGGTTAATTATTCTCCTAGGTGGAAGCAGTCTTAGTGGCTTTCATTTGGCCTTTTTCACCATTATAGCCCTCATTTCACAGGTCAAGGAACAAATCTGGGCATTTTGCGAGCTCCTAAGTATGTCCATTCCGTTTATACATTCTGGAACTGTGGAAGTAACCATAAGGTGAGTTCAGGGACTGACTGTGAGATGGACCTGATCCAAAACTCCATTGATCACCTGACCTCTATAAAGCCTGTCTTGTAGGCCACAGTGATGCTTTGGGTGTCCTGGAACCAGTGCTATTTCAGTGACAGTGTCCAGTATTCCCCAGTAGGTTTGATTATTTCCTTTTCTTCAATGTAAAGTTAACCTGGTAAAATGTTGTAGGTCCTTTTGGGGAAGGCTGGAAGAGAAATTAATATACATTTTCAGTGCACTGTTGTGGGGTCCTTTCTCAAAGAACCCTGGCCTGTCCTTTACTCAAGGAGTTTTGGATCTGTAAATTGGCTCAAGTTTGGGAATTATTGCAAGGCTGTGACTCTGTTTTTGTGATTCAAGTTAGTCTTTGTTCACTTGAACTGAAACTTCTCTGCTTATACAGATCAAGTAAGAATTTAGTAGACTTCAGATCACATACAAAGGAAACCCCATCAGGCTAATAGTAGACATATCAGCAGAAACTTTACAAGCCAGGAGAGATTGGAAGCCTATTTTTAGCATTCTTAAAGACACAAAATTTCAGTCAATAAATATATATCCTACAAAATTAAGGTTCTTAAGCAAAGAAGAAGTTAAATCTTCTCCAGTCAAGCAATTGCTAAGGGAATTAGTTACCACTAGACCAGCCTAACAAGCGGTCCTTAAGAAATGAAAAATGAAACAAATCATTCTACTAAAAAGATACTTGAAATTGTATATTAATTTCAGTGCTATTCACAATAGTAAAGACATGGAATTAGTACCAGTTACCTTCAATTGTGGATTGGATAAATAAAATGTGGTACATATACAACACGTAATACACAGACATAGTGTTATAGTATTATAGAAAAGAACATAATCATTTCCTTCATTGAAAAATGGATGCAGCTGGAGGCCATTATCCCAGGTGAATTAATGCAGAAACATGAAGCCAAATTCTGCATGTTTTCACTTATAAGTAAGAGCTAAATACTGGGTGCTCATGGATAGAAAAAAATGGCAACAATAGAAACTAGGAACTACTAGAGGGGAGAGAATGAGAAGGGGACAAGTGTTGAAAAACTGTTGGATACTATGCTCAGTACTTGAGTGAGGGAATTATTTGTAACCCAATTCTCAGCATCACACAATATACTCCGGTAAGCAACCTGCACATGTACCTCCTGAAGCTAAAATAAAAGTTGAAAAAAAAAAGCAAATGCATAAAGCCAACAACATATAAAAAGATGCTTGATCTCACCAGTAATCAGGAAATGGTAAATTAATGTCACAATAATTGAGTATTTCATATGTACTTGATTGGTAAAAATACCAAATCATAAATAACAATATTGGAAAATTTGAGAATTAATGGAATCCATTATATATTTTTGTGGGACTACAAATTTGTACAAATATTTCAGGCATACATTTTGTTACTATCTTATAATATGCATTTTGATACTGTGCTAAATATCTACACTCTTATATATACACCCACGAGAAACCAATGCATAAGTATGCAAATGTTCCCTGAATTATAATGACTTGATTTACAATTTTTTAATTTTATGATGGCATAAAAGCCATACTCTTGGTATATAACCAATGCTTCAAGAGGACCCATAGAACCATTCCATTCTGTTTCTTATTTTTAGTACAGAATTCAGTATATTACAGGAGAGAGTTGATACTTTATTGTAAAATAGGTTTTTTGTTGCATGATTTTGCTCAACTGTAGGCCAATGTATATGTTCTGAGTGCACTGAGCTATACTAGGCTAAATCATGATATTTGGAAAGTTAGGTAAAGGAAATGCATTTTTACTTAAAATATTTTCAACTTTTGATGGGTTCGTTGAGATGTAGCTCCATCATAAGTTAAGGTGCATCTGTACTAGGAGGTATGTACAAATATGTTTATATCATAGCAATAATAATACACAAAACAAGAAAAAAGACAAATGGCCTCATGAAATAATGGATAAACTGGTATATTTACAGACTGGACCATTAGAAAGTAATAAATATAAATTAACTTTAGCTACCTATAACATTGATATGTTTTTAAAAATAAAACAAGGGAACATTACAAGGCTATCATTATGCTTGGTAATTGACAACACAGTATTAGATAGGTACTACCAAAACAGTGGATAGATCAGATTTTGTTAATAATTTGTATTTTACATGCCAATTGTAGGAATCTTTAATACTATCGAGAATTTCAAGATTACATAAAGCCCAAGAGAAATTGGTAAATTAGCTAAATCTACCATGGACTTAGAAGTGAAAATTGTGCTCTTTGTACCCCATATTTACCATCTCTGTTGTTTTGAATAAAATGGTCTAACAGACAATCCTAAAATAGTGCAATATTTAAAAACCTAAACCAGCAAAGGATTTATAAGGCAAACTTTGAAGGAATATCAAAAAAGGTAGAAAAAAAGCCAATCATAGAAATATCATGTAATCTATGGAAAAATATGTCTCAAGAAAAATGAGTAATATTTTCCATGAACTAAACACAGTATAATAAAATAAAAACAAGCTAAGTGAATATGGAGTAAGTTTATCACTTGAGAAAATAATGGGAACAATGTGTTAGAGACGCAAGAAGAGACAAGGTAGCAATTTGTTTTTCAAGAGTTCTCACAGAGGAAATGAACTAAATAATTATAAATATTATGCTTATTGGTGGGTAGATTGTAGTTTTTAATGGCCACTGCAATAAATCTGGCTCTACATATCCTTCCAGAATTCCCCTTTTCTATCCACTGGTGGAGAGTAGTAGCATTTTCTCTCCCCTTGTGACTGGGCAAGAATTCTGACTGCCTTGATCAATAGAATGTGGTAGAATTTTTTGTATGATTTTAAAAGTTATATAATAAAAGACTATATTGAACAGCTAGTTCTTCCTTAGAACAAGTCATCAGGGCACCAGAAAAGTCCAAACTAGCTAATATGGATAGATCACATGAAAAAGACCAAGAAGTATAAGAAACTTAGGTTGTCCACTGGCAACCGGTATCAGCCACCAGACACATATGTAAATAAACTCTTTTGACCCTGGCCTTAAGTCTTCAGGTTGAGTCTCCAGTAATTGTGGAGGAGAGTAAAGCTGTCCTCACGATTCCAGGTCTAAATTTCTGATTGACAAACTGCTTTATTCCATGGAGTTTTGTGATAGCTTATAAAATAGCTATAGTGACTGCAATGGTTCTTGGTATGTGGGAGTGTATGCTTTCATAAAAATTTAAAATTTGTCAGTGGATACTGCACAGGAAGATGGCCAAAGTCGGCAAGGAATTTGAAGAAATTGTGAGCAAACACCTGGTGGTCTTTGAACAAGTCTGTGAAGGCTTCAATGAAAGTTAAAACTAAGAATTCACTGTCTTCTTACTCTTTCTCTCTTTAATTTATTTAATTTTATTTTTTGGTCAACATAGCTAAAGAGTTGTCAATTTTGCTAATTTGTTCAAAGAACCAACATTTCTTTTCATTGATTTTTCTCTATTGCTTTCCTTTATTGTGTTATTCATTTTATTATTTTCTATTCTAATTTTTATTATTTTCTCCCTTCAGTAGTTTACACGTAACTCCCTCTTTTTTCTTAAGAGACAGAGTTAAGTTTTCCTTTCCAATTTGAATGTCTTTTATTTATTTATACTGTTCGATTGTTCTGACTTAAAATGTTGATACAATGCTAGCTAAATAGCAGTGGTAAAAGTAGAAACTTTAGCATGTTTCTTACCTTAGGGGAAAGTTTTTATTTTTTCACTTTTTTTTTTTTTTGGCCACAGAGTCTTGCTGTGTCGCCCAGGCTGGAGCGCAGTGGCACGATTTTGGCTCACTGCAACCTGCGCCTCCTGGTTTCAAGCAATTCTCTGTCTCAGCCTCCCAAGTAGCTGGGATTACAGGTGTTTGCCAGAAGGCCTGGCTAATTTTTGGATTTTTAGTAGAGACGGGGTTTCATCATTTTGGCCAGGTATTTTTTCACTGTTGAGAATAAGGTTAGCTTTAAGTTTTCCATGAATATTTTTTATCATGTTAAAAATAATTTTCTTTATTCTGAAAGTGTTGGATGCATATTATAATTAATTATTTTCTTGTCAATTGTTACCATTAAATAGTACAGTGATTAATATGTGTTTTGAGTATATTGATATAATATTGATTATACTCTTAACAATATAATTTTATATTTTAATAACAATTGTTCAATATTAGATTTTAAATAATATATAATGCTTAGATTATATTACATTGCATTTATTCAAATTATCCCTTGTTGAACAATTAGGAAAATTCTTTATTGCTATTACATACATTGTTAGTAAATTTCTTGCAGATTTGAAGTGCTATTTCTTGGTCTTTTTTTTTTTTTTTTTTTTTTAAGGTGAAGTCTTGCTCTATCACCAGGCTTGAGTGCAATGGCGCCATCTCTGCTCACTGCAACCTCTGCCTCTGGGGCTCAAGAGATTCTCATGCCTCAGCCTCCCAAGTGGCTGAGACTACAGGCATGCACCACCATGCCCAGCTCATTTTTGTATTTTTACTAGAGACGTGGTTTCAGCATGTTGGTCAGGATGATCTCAATCTCTTGATCTCGTGATCTGCCTGCCTCGGCCTCCTGAAGTGCTGGGATTACAGGTGTGAGCCACCGCACCAGGCCTTCTTGCTCATTTTTAAGCTTTTCATACTCAGTACCAAATTGTCTTCCAGACCATATAAACCAGTATAGACTGTCATATTAACATAGTGTGAAATCACTCTTTAAGGTTTTAATTGGGAGCGAAGTACTTGGAAAATGCTTTCTATCGTTTAGAGGGGAAAATGTGGTCTGTAATACTCAATTAAATAAAAAAAAACTATAAATGGAGCATAAACTTACATATAATTTCTATTTGATATTCTTCACGTAAGCCTGGGTGTGGAGATCAGGAACTAAGCCTAAACTTCATGTAGTCCCACTTCTTCATTTTTTCCTATGATAATGGTACATTAGAATAACTCACTCCAAAAGAGGAAGCTTTTATAATAATCTGTAGTTGAAAGTTTATGAGTAGAAAACATCAATGTTTGTACCTCTATATCTAATTTTATGAACATTAACTATATCATATGAGCCCCGTTTTCACTCAAGAATGCATATGAGAAGGGAAACAAGGGCTCAATTAATGTTTTATATGGATACCACTGACTCATTGAAACATATATATATTATTCATAGATACAGCATATATATATATTTTAACATATATATTTCAACACATTGTGATCTTTGATAATCTGTTGGATTACTTGAGGCCAACTAGACTCATGAAGGCCAAAGAACGTTAACAGGTTTTATCACTAATGATGATACCAAAATATTATTTTTTAAAAATGTTTTGGCTAGTTTTTAGCAATTATTACCTTGCTGTATCTGGTATTAATTGCTTACATTTGATGTCATACTCAATTTAAACTTTACATTTCTTCTGTTTATTTTTATATAAATATTATTGCTTACATATTTACATTCTAAAGTAAAATTAACATTACGTAGAACATACATTCAATGTATTAGAAACATATCAGTTAATTTTGTTTTAACAAATAATTTTTTAATATTCAAAACTCTAAGTTAAAAGCAACACACACTACCATATTATAGAGTTTGAAAGTGTTAAGTTCTTGAAATCTAGTTTTGTGATTGGGGTAATTATTCAGCTCAATCTCTTTGGTAAATTCAGGTATATATGTGTGTATGTGTATGTGTATGTGTATGTGTATGTATATGTGTAAAATCTTGAGCAAGTTGGTCTTCAGATTTCAGGAGAAAACTGCGAAGTATTGAACACATTGCTTGGTACAAAACAAGAGCTTAATAATTTTTAGTTTTCATGAATATCTTCTGCATGTTCTTTATTATAAAGTAATTTATCATAAACTATAAAATGTACTTTATATAATACTTAGCATTAAATGTATTATGTTCTTTATTATTGTGATGAGCAGTACTAGATACAGCAATCACTTCTTATTTGTATTTTCTGTTAGAAATACTAGATAAACCCAAAAGAGTATTTTAAGCATGGCACTCTTTACCTCTTTTTTAAATGTGAAAGAAAATCTTTTTTCAAATATCACGTCACTATAAATAGTTTAAAACATTTTTACCAACAAAAGGAGTTAAAAGGATTAAATATATTTGAGAAAAGAAAATAAGAGCTGAGAAATGTGCACTGAATGGCTCTGACATGTATATTATCTTACCTGGAATCATTTCATTATGAGGGCTAAAAAAGTAGCTGTTCTTTGGGGCTTAGTGAATATAGCTCTAATTTCAGCTTCTAATTTCAGGTTCTCATATATAATTACTCTCTCTATGAGTGTTGAGTGGAGGGTTTTTTGTTACGTTGGGTATGAGCTTTAATTTAAATCCTCAGATTTCCAAAATTCTAATTTAAACTGTAGAGCAGCACAGCTATGATCAGATTGTTCTCTTGCAAATGGGGTTTATAATTTGCAAATCCCAAATGAAACAAATCATTTAGAAGAAATTAAAGAAGCAGTTAGTCCAGGCTGTTAAAAAATGAAAAGAAGGAAAAGAAAAACTTAAATACTATTCTGAGAACCTAATCAAGAAGAACTACAGAGTTACTCTTGAATTATATGCTCAATGATGATTTAAGTCTGATCCTTTTGAGAAATATTAATAAGTAAGTTAAAGAAATGGCAAAATGAGAGTAGTCTGAAATGTTAGTATTATGTAGTTGATTTTTATAGTTTATATTGAAGAGAAAGGATCCTTGCCTCTTCAGATATAGCACAAGTTAGATGCCATTGCTACTGTAGTAGAGAAGAATTCTCTATCTTCCATATTCAATTCTCCATGGTTCCTAAAATATTAGCTATCAAAAATTACTAGTGCTTTATAATTGTCTTCATTCTTTTTATATTCTGCACATTATGGAAGAGCTATTTGCCCTAAAATTGATGGCAACAATCTACTTCACTCAGATATAGAAAAGCAGTAAGATATTCTTTATTTTTCAGTAAAAATAAACAATATCTGTTTGAAAGGAAATCACCTCATGAGAAGACAGTGAGTCTAAGACTGTGAAGGAAGGACGATCAAAATCAAATCAGGAGGCAGCTTGAAAGCTCTTTTAAGACAGGCAAAGTGGGGGCATTCTTACTTATGTAGCTTAAGGTAGAAGTGAGCTGACATAGAGATTATCAAGATAGACACATTGCCTTAATCTTAGCTTATCTTTCCTAGCGATGCATGTGTTGACTTTAATATTTATAATGGAAGGCTGTTGCACAAAGTGGATCTTTTTTGACAATGAATAGTTATCACAAACATTAACCTACTCCATATAAAGTCTATAGCAATTTCAATTGCTTCAAAAGCCACAAATAACTTAAGGGAGAGCTCAAATGTTGAACCTATTAAATGTATGTATTTTGGTCCTCTTGAAATTATAAGGCAAGCTGCCTTATAATTCAAAGTATTAGTAATAGTAGGAGTAAAACAAACTAAGTGTAGTGGGCACGTTAAGAAATAACATCTCATAGTGGCTACCATGAATAGAAGAAGGGAGAATTTGTAATCAATGAGACTTATCTTTATTATCTAGGCTTTAGGTAGTCCAAGAAATGGCTTTTAAGTTACAGACATGGTGAGAAAAGTGTCAGATTAAGTTTTCAAATGGGAGACTTTCCTCTGGAACCTGGAGCTCAGTAATATATTGTAGTTCTTTTTTGGTTTGGCCACAAATAGATTTAATTGATAAAATGGAAATATAGTTTCAGGAAAGTGTTTTAGAAAGTACAAATTAAAAATCAGAAAGTATTAGGACTCCGGTTCTATTTCCAGTAGGCACTGGGGTGATTCTATTAGCTTAAAGGTATTTGGTTGCCCCAGTCAACTACTTGACTTGAACTTGACAATCAACTACTTGAATAAATTTTATGACTTGGGATGATGAATATCAACCTATGTCAAGTCCAACCAGGCAGACCTTGAAAGCCCAATTTTTGATATAAAAGTATTTAATGAAGTAAGATGTCTCAGTGACTGAGACAAAAGCAAGTGGCATAAAATGTGGGGCATGGTAGAAAATTTTTACCAAATCTAATATATGTCAGTGGGGAATTATAAACAGGTTTGGATCTCTTTAAAAAGATAAGCAGAGTTTACAAAAGTGGGGTAGGTATTTCTAATTTCAAATTGCAATGTTAAGTCATACGTAAGGGGTTTGAGAAAAACAGCACATAGGAGAGTCAAATAGGCAGACTCCCTCGTCTGCAGAAGGAGAGGATAGATTCAAGATGTCATATTTTTATGTTTACAGGAACTTTGAGAAATCTGTTGCTCTTTAGGAACTTTAGTCCTCTTTGCATGAGAAATATAATTTGATTGTCCTGAGCCTGGAGATGAAGGTGAAGGATACAGGGTAGGATCATTCATAAAACCTACAAAGAATGGATTATAGAGGAATAGCCCTAATCCAGAATGTCTTCATCTTATGTATGCCACATGAATATGATATGAAGCTCTATGTGACAAATTAATAATTCAGCATAAAAATACTAAAAAGAGTTAGTACTCCTTCTTTTGGATATCAAGACTCATGCAACATTTTGTGTTCCTTACTTCATTTTTACTCTTTATTCCAGCTTACCCTACCTTATCCTTATTTATATAACCTCTTTATTAATTTTATGGCATATATATTTTTATTAATTATCCTCAAAATTATTTTTCAGAAAATAATGTGTATTTTGACTTACTATTTAAAAATAAATTTAAAAATACAGTTGAGTGTATTTAAAAACATTAACATAGCATCCAAGAGTCATTTCTAAATTAAAAGTAATGATTCTACATAGGTATTACATGCAATATTTGCCAATGCTCATTTCAAATGCATGTATGCATGTTGACAAAGGGTTAAAAAGGTGGTAGGAGTTTATTTTTGTATATTTTTAATTGATAGTCTTCTCCATAGATGATGTCTTCTAATTATTATTATGTTTAATCAAAGCTTTCATAAAATATTCTACCACATAGGTAATTTATATAATCAAGCACTTTTGTGAATCCATTTAATAATATTCAATATAGCACTTTGTGCAACATGAGGACTTTCTAATTAACAGTAGCAGAAAATAAATGGCTATTAATGTTTTGTCATGATGCGGTTCATCTAGGTATAACATATTTCTAATAATGTAATTCAAATGTCAATAATTTGGTTCCAAATTATTAAATCTATTGGTTGAACATTGACAAACAGAATTATGGCAACAAAAACTAAAGATGGATGTTTTCTTATTGTCCAAGTCTTGAAATTTTTATTAAGATCCTTAGTTCTATCTCCCACCAAAACATTAATGCTGCTTCTTCAAAACACCACATGATAAACTTCCAGTTAGAAATATACACAGGTCAGACCTGGGAGTGGTGGCTCATGCCTGTAATCCCAGCACTTTGAGAGGCTGAGGCGGGTGGATTGCTTAAGGTCAAGACCAGCCTGGCCAACATGGTTAAACCCTGCCTCTACTAAAAATACAAAAATTAGCCAGGCATGGTGGCGTAGGTCTGTAATCCCAGCTACTTGGGATGCTGAGGCCGGAGAATCGCTTGATCCCAGGAGCCAGAGGTTTCAGTGAGCCGAGATCGCATCATTGCACTCCAGCCTGGGTGACAGAGTGAGACTCCGTCTCAGACAAGAAAAAACACACGTCGTGATATTCAAAGACAACCTAGGCTTTGATAAACTTTGCTATTTACTATTAGACCTCAGGACAAGTAACCTAGAAAAATATGCCTTCTCCTAAGAAAGAAGTAAAACTAACTCCAGCTTTTAATAGGCAGCACATCTCTAAGGAGTTACCATGGTGTATACTTCTCTACCAATCAGCACTTTGGCCCCACTTTCCTTTATCTGTTACTTTTTCTTTAATCTTAGGAAATATAACATTCGAAGTCAGGGCAACTATGGAAATACAAATGAGATGTTAGGAGAAGTAATGCAGCTGTGTGTAAACCTGGAAAATTCAGCTCCAGCAGCCTACCTTTGCCCTGCCCACCCCCTGCCATGATTTTCACCTCAAGAGTCCCTTTTCTGAATTCATGATTCTGTTGATGACACATACTGAGGGTGAAGATTTGTCCACAGCTCATAAATTGCACATGGTTAAGGCTGCAGCGGACATAAAAGGTGTTAAAAATTAGAGATTTTAGTTCTTTCAAACCCACTACTAGATATAATGTCTGATAATTCTTACAATAAATTGACAAGTGAGAAAACTTAAAAAAATAGAAAAATATTATTTGCATGATATTTTATCATTATATATTTCAGATAAATAAGAATGAAAAATATCATTATATCTTAACAAAATTCACCACAATAAAATGAGGTGGCAAAGAAAACTAAGTAAAAAAACAAGAAAAAGTCTATTTTAGTTATTTTGCCATCTAATACTAAAAAAAATCATAGAAATGTTAGGTGAACCTTTATTTTCCTTAAAAGGTAAGATAATCTTGTGTTTATAAGCCATAAATGTCATATATCTGGCCACATAAGCTGAAAATTATTTTGAAACAAGTTCAAAAAGACCATATGAGTTAAATATAATCAATACTGTAGATATTAATTTTTTTCTTATGTATGATAGTGAATTACACTCTATTTTCACATATGTATACTTTGTGACAAAAAAGTAGAATAGTTTAAAATTTTAATTTTAAATTTTATGTAGCAAGTTGTAAATTGAATGCTAAGAATTTAGGTGATATATTTTTCAGACTACCTGTGTCTATTAACCATGTTGATTTTTGACCCTTTACTTTGGTTCTGAGCAGCAAGGATTAGACTCTAAACCAAACTGAAACGCCAGTATCAATAAAGCAAACCTTAAGTATTCACCATAATCCACGCTCTACAGTAAGTCATTTATATATTTTTTAAAATTGTGAGATATGCAATTCATTAAGACTACACAAAACATATCTGTAATTCCAAAAATAATTATAAAGCAAAAACCTATCCATATCATTAATAACATATTTATATGCACTGCTACTCCTTACCCTAAAATGACAAAATTTTGAAAATCTTAGAAGTATTATTAATAATTTTACACCTAAACTACATTATCCAAAGCAATGTGGTTTTTGTTTAGTTGTTCTCTTCACCCGACTCTGTGACTTAATGTTTCCAAGTTCCCTTTCCAATCTTCCCTACTCTTTTGTCATTATCTGAATCCCACTTCGTTTTTTCATAAAGGACATGAAACTTTTCTCTTCCTTTGAAAAACTGCCCTTCACTTTCTATCCTGTCTTTTCAAATTTGAACAGTGACTCTACTTCTGTGATTGCCAAATGTCTTTTGAATCATTGATTTCTATCTTCAATTAATTATTTGTATTAGTCTGCACACACGCATACATGCAGACATATTGGTATCTTCAACTTTAATAATACACTCTTTTGACCTCAACTATCTCTTAGCTGCTATCCCATTTCTTTTCTTCTATTCACAGTAAAATATCAAAATATTTGTTTATATTTACCAATTCAAATTCAAATTTCCCATTTTCTATTCTTCTCTTTAGTTCACTCAAAATTACCTTTAATCCATATTGTTTTCATTAGAACTGCTGTGATCAAAGAAAATTCTACTTCAAATCCTTGAAGAAATTTTTCTATATTATTTTCTAAGGGCTTTGTTTTTGTTCCTACATTAAATAGGTGAATTACATCAAATTAAGTTTTGTGACTAGTGTAAGGAAAAATATTCACTTTTAAAAACATAGATACTTAATTACCAATTTTAGTTATTGAAATGCCTATTGTTTGTCCACAGCTTGCATGTGCAAAAATTATTTTTAAATTAAATGTTTATATACAGTTCACTCTTTCTTAAATCTCTGTTTTGTTCTATTGACTTATAGTTGCAATAATATGAAACTTAATTGCCAAGTTTCTAATGAGTCATAATATCTGAAAATGTAACTATTCACTACTGTCTTAAGATTTTTGATAGTCTTTTTTTGCATATTAAATTTAGAATATTATTTATCAATTTTACCTCAATATCCCAATATAATTTTGATTGAGATTAAGTTGAATTTATAGGTCAGTTGATGTAAAATTGATAGAGAACTATAATAGGGCTTTCTAATCCAGGAACAGGATAAATCATGCCAATTATTAAGATCTAAAATTAATTCATGTAATATATTACAGTATTCTATACAGGTGCCTTAAACATTTTTGTTGGAATAATTTCCAGTATTTGCTATTAAGATAATTTTATATCTTAAAATTTTAAACTTTTTATAAGAATATACTAGGTGTATGTTTTTATGGGGTACATGATGTATTTTGGCACAAAGATACAATGTGTAATAATCACATCAGGGTAAATGGAGAATCTATCACCTTAAGCATTTACCATTTCTTTACGTTACAGACTCTACCATTATACTCTCTTAATTATTTTAAAAATTACAATAAATTACTGTTGATTCTAGTCACACTGTTGTGCTATCAAATATTAGATCTTATTCATTCTATATAACTCTAATATCATACCCATTAATCATCCCCACTTCCCTGTCCCTGACCACGCTTCCCACCCTCTGGTAACCATCATTCCACATTGTATCTCCACGAGTTTGACTGTTTTCATTTTTAACTCCCACAAGTAAGTAGGAACATGTGGTTTGTCTTTCTGTGCCTGGTTTATTTCACTTATAATGTCCTCCAGTTCCATCTGTGTTTTTGCAAATGACAGAATGTCATTATTTTTTTATGGCTCAATAGTACTCCACTGCACATATGTACCACATTTTCATTAGACATTCGTCTGTTGATGGTTGCTTACGTTGCTTCCCAATATTGACTATTCTGAATAGTGCTGCCATAAATATGGGAGTGCGGATATCTTGTTGATACATTGATTTCCTTTCTTTTGGGTAGACACCTAGAAGTGGGATTGCTAGATCATGTGATAGTTCTATTTTTAGTTTTCTGAAGAAACTCCATACTGTTCTCCATAGCGGTTATGCTAATTTACATTTCAATAAATAGTGTACAAGGCTTCCCTTTACTCCACATCCTCACTAGTATTCATTATTGCCTGTTTTTTGAATAAAAGCCATTTTAACTGGGGTGAGATATTTCATTGTAGTTTTGATTTCCATTCTCCTGATGGTCAATGATGTTGAGCACCTTTTCATATACCCGTTTGCTCTTTGTATGTCTTCTTTTGAAAAATATCAATTCAGATGTTTTGCTTATTTTTAAATTGGATTATTATATTATTTTCCTATTGAGTTGTTTGAACTCCTTATATATTCTGCTTATTAATTCTTTGCCAGAGCAGTAGTTTGCAAATATTTTCTCCCATTCTCTGGTTTGTCTCTTCACCTTAATTGTTTTCTTTGCTGAGCAGAGGCTTAGAGGCTTTTAAACTTGATGTGATCCCATTTGTCCATTTTTGCTTGAGTTGCCTGTGTTTGTGGGGTATTACTCAAGAAATACTTGCCCAGACCAATGTCCTGGAGAGTTTCCCCCAATGTTTTCTTATAGTACTTTCATAGCTTGTGGTCTTAAGATTTAAGTCTTTAGTTCATTATTTGATTTTTTATATGGTGAGTGATATGGGGTCTCACTTCATTCTTCTGCTTATGGATATTCCATTATCCCAGCCTCATTTATTGAAGAGACTTTCCTTTCCCCAATGTATGGTCTCAGCACCTTTGTTGAAAATTAGTTTACTGTAGTTGTATGGATTTATTTCTGTGTTCTCTATTCTGTTCCATTGGTCTGTGTCTGTTTTTATGCCAATACCATGCTGTTTGGTGACTGTATCTCCAAAGTATAATTTGAAGTCAGGTAATATGACTCCTCAAATTTTGTTCTTTTGGTCCAGGAGAGCTTTTGCTATTGTGGGTCTTGTGTGGTTTCATATAAATATTAGGATTATTTCTGCCATTTCTTTGAAGAGTATTATTGGTATTTTGATAGGGATTGCATGGAATCTTTAGATTGCTTTGGGTAGTGTGGATATTTTAAAAATATTGACATCTTCCACTTCATATACACAAAATACCTTTCGATTTTTTGTGTTCTCTTTTTTGCATTAATGTGTTACAGCTCTTATTCTAGAAATCTTTCACTCTTTTGGTTATGTTTACTCCTAGTTATTTATTTTTTGTAGCTCTTGTTAATGGGATTACTTTCTTGCTTTCTTCTTCAGATTGTGCACTGTTGGCATGTAGAAATGCTACTGATTTTTGTATGTTGATTTTGTATTCTGAAACTTTACTGAATTTTCTTATCAGTTTTAACAGTATTTTGGTGGAGTCTTTAGGTTTTTTTGAAATGTAATATATTATCTGCAAACAAACAATTTGACCTTTTCCTTTCCAATTAAATACTGTTTTTTTTTTTTTTTTTTTTCTTTATCTTGTCTGGTTGCTCTAGATAATATCTCTACTACCATGTTGAATAACTGTGGTAATAGTGGAAATTCTTGTCTTGTTGTAGATCTTAGAAGAAAGACTTTCAGTTTGTACCTGTTCAGTATGATACTAGCTGTAGGTCTGTCATATATAGTTTTTATAGTGTTGAAGTTTGTACCTTCGATATCCTACTTTATAAAACTTTTATCACAAAGAGATGATAGATATTATCAAATGCTTTTTCAGCATCAGTCAAAATGATCATATGGTTTTTGTACTTCAGTCTATTAATATCATGTACCACATTGACTAATTTACATATGTTAAACCATCCTTGCATTCCTGGGATAAATCCCACTTGGTCATGCACAATGAATGAGCTTTTTATGTCTTATTGAATTTGGTTTGATGGTATTTTCTTGAGGACTTGTGCATCTGTGTTTATTAGAGATCTTAGCTTGTAGTTTTCTTTTTTTTTACGTAACCTTGTCTGGTTTTGGTATCGGGGTGATACTGGCCTCGTAGGATAAGTTTGGAAGTATTTTATCCACCTGTATTATTTGAAATAGTGTAAGTAGGATACGTGGTTCTTTAAATGTTTCGTAAAATTCAGCAGTAAAGCTGATTTGGTTTGGCTCTGTGTCCCAACCCAAATCTCATCTTGAATCCCAATCCCCACATGTTGGGGGCAGGAGCCTGGTAGGAGGTGATTGATTCATGGGGTAAACTTTCCCTTGCTGTTCTCAAGATAGTGAGTGAGTTCTCATCAGTTCTGGTAGTTTCAAAGTGTGTGGCATTTTCCCCTTCTCTCTCTCTCTCTTTCTCTCTCTCTCTCTGCCTCCTGTTACTATGTGAAGAACGCGCTTGCTTCTCCTTCACCTTCTGCCATGATTATAAGTTTCCTGAGGCCTCCCAGTCATGCTTCCTGTTAAGCCTGCAGAACTGTGAGTTAATTAAACCTCTCTTCTTCATAAATTACCCAGTCTCAAGTAGTTATTTATAGCCGCCTGAGAACAAACTAACAGAGAAGCCACTGGGTACTGAGCTTTCCTTTCCTGGTAGAATATTTATTATGGCTTTGATGTAATTACTTATTAGTGATGTGTTCAGGTTTTGGATTTCTTCAGGTTCAATCTTGGTAGTTTGTATGTGTCTAGGAATTTATTTACTTATTCTGGGTTTTCCAGTTTATTGGCGTATAGTTAAAGGAAAGGAGTCCCAATCCAGACTCCAAGAGAAGGTCCTTGGATCTTGCACAAGAAATAATTTAGAGCAAAGAAGGTGACAACTTGGAAGAAGTTGCCTTACATATTTGGCTGACAAAAGGAAACAAAGGTAACAAGGGGAGGCCAAAGGCCTTCCAGAAACACAGAGAGTTGGAAAATCAGAAGACACATGAAAGAACTCCTTCCCTACTGCAAAGAAAGCTCATTAGCCATTCCAAACCCTCATTTCTTCTGTATATAACAATAACTTTTTATGCAGGATCAAATATTACAAGAAATGAATAAAAACCAGAACGAAATATTTATACAGAATTATTTTAAAAATTAAAATAAACAAAAAATTATTTTAGTTCATGAAAAATATCTCCATTCAAAACAAGCAACCACACAGAATATAATTCTAACACCTTTTAATGTAAAATAACTTTTCCAAAACAATCATTTATATATATATATATTTATAAACAAATTAATTTAAAAAAAGGAAAATTGACAGAAAACAGGTTGAATTTAAAAGAGAATTGATGAAAACCAGGAAATAAAGAAAATGACAAAAAAAATCTTGATAATAAAGACTAAATTGTACTAAAAATTAACACAGAAATTAATGATGTAGAATGATAACAAGTGAATTAATTAATGTATCAAAATGCCAGATTCTTGATCAAATTAAAATGTATACACAAATCACAAGGAATCTTAATTTAAACCTATATGTAAATATATAGAAATGTACAAATATATGTATAAATACATATAAATTGAAATATGCAAAATGAAACTGATGGCAAGAAAATAATGATTGAAAAAGAAGCACAATTTCAAACAAAATTACTTTGTGCAATTCAATGCAAGTGGTTTTGAAAAGCTAGATAAAAATGGATACTTTTCTTATAAAATACAATTATCAAAATTGGCAATAGTTTTTGAAAACGAAAGTTTTGATAGACCAGTTTCTCCTAAATAGAGAAATATGTCTGATGACTGCCAATTACTTTTTAGGGGAATTTTGATGATAATTTATTTATTTTTGTTGACTTCTAAACTTTCTATTAAAAATAGCTGTCTTCCTGTTGCTCCATTGAAGAAATATTTTGTTTTTCCTCTAACTTTTTTTCATTCAATGGGTTCAGATTTGGTATGCTTAATATTGTTCTTACATATTGTAACATTAATCGTATCTGTAGTTTGCTGTCTTTCACCAGATTTCAAATATTATCAGTCCTTATTCCTTGAAGCATCATTTCTGCATTCTCTCTACTTTCTCTGTCCCCAGTATTTAATTTTCAGGTGTGTTAGGCATTTTTGTATTATCTCATATAATTTTTATCATTTTCTCTGTATGTACATTTTATTTTTGTTTTTCCATAATTTAATCTGGATGCATTCTTCTCACATTCCCTTTTCGCTCATTCTCCTTCATTTACTATCACTTCTCAGGCTTTTGGCTAAATCCAGTACAATACTTGCTCTTTTAGTTACTTATATTGATTAAAGATTCAGAAAGATTTTGCCATAATTATTATAATTTTCCAGCTATAGAATATTCATTTGGTTCTTTTTATATGATTTCTGTTGTTTAATTCTCAAATTGTTCAGAGTTACTTTTAAGTACTGATCTGAAAATTTCAAACTAAATATTTATTCCAGAAGATGACCATTTGCCAGCATTTCAATGACTAATTCTCCTGTATGATCTCCATAAATATTCGTGGGGACTATTGTTATGGTTGTTAATTACTCTTTCTGCTTCTCTTACATTTGATTTCACAGAATTGGCAGCATTATCTATTTAAAACATTAAGGATATCATGTCGCTTCCTCACAAAATATCCTCCAGTAATTCTCTACATACTAGAGTAAAAACCATATGTCTTTTAACTATCTCCAAGACCCTACAGTGTCTGACATTTTAGTAATCCCATGACTTCATCTCTTACTATCTTTTCCCTTGCTCTCTATGGTTGTGTCCTGTACTCCTTAGTGTTCTTCAAATACAGCTGAGGACTTGGCAATGGCTATTCCCTTTTTCTAGAATGATCTTCCCCCACCTATCCACATAGCTCACCTCTATCAGTTTTTGATTAAATTACATATTCCTGATGAGGTCTACTCTGGATACACCTTAAAAAAATTATAGTCCAACCACCAACCTTGATGCTTCTAAACTTTAAATATAATTATAAATTATGTAATATGTTAATTATCTGTCTCAGTAATAAAAGCACTCAAATAGCAGGATTCATGTTATTTTACTATATCATTGTTTTTAATTCACAAAATAATCCTTGTTTTATTTTTGAAGAAACTTAAGTGCAGGAAATTTAAGAAACATTTTCACTATCATTCAGCTCTGAGTTTCAAAGATGGAATTCAAGCACAGTCTTTTTGTCTATTCCCTTAATTATGACTGTATATTACCTCTAGTATGCAAGGTTACCACAGATTATAAACACAGTGGGTAAAGAACTGGAACGCTATTCATTGGATTATGCACATCACCCCTTGAACAATAGCTGCAACACTGGGGACAGAGCAGATATTTGTTTATTATATTGAGGTATATGGGGAATCTGGGTTATTACTTTAAATTTGTTTATTAAAAATTTTGTAATGGATGTTTTAAGAGTATGTAATATGAAATACCTAAAAAAAAAGCAAAAGATATTATTAGGATTCACTAAAGAAATAAAAATGCATTAAAATTATTATAAGAGCAGACTTGAGGGAAAGAAACATCATTGAAGGTGTATATATGGTTGAAAATTTTTATAATGATGTAATTGAGCAGTCTTTTTTATCACTATATTAAAATATGATCAATATATAAAAATATATTAATAATTAATTTTCTCATAAAACTGTGAATAAAAAATTTAAATGCACTCTTAAGAAAGCAGTACATTAATCAAATTGTAAATTATTTGAGACCTCTCAAAACTGTCAGACCATTGTGGAATCTCACAGTCATTTTCACAGTCTCTGTCATTTTTTACTTATGTCAAATTTATAATTTAAATGGTGCAAAATCTATACTGATTTAAAAAACATCAAATGAGTTTATTTTCTTTCTTATGATGTATAATTAATCCCAGTATGAACATATGTGAAATATATTTATACAAAAGGATCTTATTCAAAATTGATATTTGATTATTTTGGAAAAATATTTATTTTAAGGACAGTAAAATTAGTTATATAATATATAATACATTGTACAAGGAACTCTAACTCATCTCAATTTCGCTAAGCACCATTTACAACCCACTGAATGAAAATACTTTAATAGAAATATCTTCTAAATTATATATTTCAATACAACGTGTTACGTATTACATGGTATCAAAAACAGAAATAAAAGAGAATGAAAAATGAGAGGACAAAGCAAAAGGTTTCTTGTCTGTTATGCAAAATATTGTGGTAATGTTAGTGTATGTTTACAGTGCATCCATTCACAAGGAGGGGAACACAATGATTATAAGAATTAAAAGGAATTTTGATGTCGAAGAAGGATGGAAGAGAAATAAAAATATCAGGTTTTGCTGCACAATAATCAATCATTAACTCCTAGTGAAACAGAATAAAATATACATTCATTTAAAATTCGTGTGGAGGTAGATGGGCATCTTTAGGTTGAGCTCAACTGGACGGTGGTAGAGCAACTTTGCTAAACCTTTCTTTATTCTGGGTCCTGTACTGAAGGGCCAGCAACTACCCATGGGAAGCTTTTCTCATGGCAATAACAAATACAAAAGTGCATGCATGCTAGGAAATTTTAAATTCTGTTTGAAAGAATTTTTAAACTCTAGATAAGCATTGAATTGCATCAAGTTATTTTCCTGCAAAACTAAGTTTGTCAGATGATTTTTCTGCTAATTTAATTTCTACTGTTCAGTCACATTGTAATAATAATATGAACCAGATTCAACATGATATAATGTCCTTTTAAAAAATCTATTGCTCAGTTCCATTTGCTAGTATTTTGCTGGTAATTTTTGTGTCTTATCTCATAAGAGAGATGGCTTATAGATTTCATTTTCTCTATTATCCTTTGTGGAATTGGGTGTCAAGGTTATGTAATCTTTATGACTTTAGAATATTTGAATAGCATAGCATTCTGAGCTAGTAAAATTACAAGCGCCGCACAGAATCACGTTAAAATCGCCAGTATAAAGACTTATTTTGTTTCCAAAAATTTATATTTTCTAATATTATTCTTCAAATTTGTATAAAGTCTGCTAGGATTAAAATTTTTAAAGATTTTTTGATCTTTAAGAGTGATTCCCCTTTAACAGCAGAAAAGGCAACAAACACATTTATAGCATGGCAAAAAACTACAAGCAAAAATGACTGACTGATTATATAATGACCTCTTCTCTTTCACCTGCTCTAATTCTGATCCCTGAAATGTCAGCCTAACTTTGGACTCTGCCTCTTGGCATTTCTGCCTCTTATTTTCATTTTGAGTATAATTTGACTCCACAAATAATATATCTATGTTGACTAATTACTAACTTCCACAGAAGAATTATATTCTTTCTCCTTTCCTGACTTGTCTAGTTTTATTTTTTCTTGAAATTTGGGATTTGTTTTCTATGTAAAAGAAATATGTAAAACATACATGTATGTATGTTATATGCATATAACAATATATGTATATTTGTTATGTGCATATAAGAATATATATATATAAAGTGTGCATGTGTATGTATATATGTCTGTGTGCAAAACTCTGCAAAAAATTCCCACGTGGAAATCTTAGTAAACCTATACTGCAATAACAAAATGCCACTAGTCACAGTGGACTATAAAGAAGGTAGGAAGATTAATAACATTGAAACAGAAGTAAAATTTGTAGGTGATGAAAGTGGTCTGTGTCTATATCAATACATGGGTGTACACATTTATCAAAACTCACCAACTCTAAACATAAGTACATTTTTTTGTTTGTTACACTTCAATAATGTTAATTAAAAATGGAAAATGTTTCTATTTTGGGGTTTATTCGCTAGTAATGCACCAGAAGCTGTAGTCAAACTAGTGGCAGTGTTCTTTGAGGTATACAGCATGTTATGGAAGAAATCCATTAATGTAAAATTAATTAACGATGTCCCTCCCCTGCTTTTTTTTTTTTTTTTTTTTTGAGATGGAGTCTTACTCTGCCACCCAGACTGGAGTGCAATGGCCTGATTTCAGCTCATTGCAACCTCTGCCTGCTGTGTTCGATCTATTTTTCTACCTCAGCTTCCTGAGTAGCTGGGATTACAGACATGCACCACCACGCCTGGCTAATTTTTGTATGTGTATATACATATATATATATAAATATAATTTTTTTTTTCTTAACAGAGATGGGGTTTCATCATGTTGGCCAGGCTGGTCTCGAAATCTTGACCTCAGGTGATCCACCTGCCTCGGCTTCCCAAAGTGCTGGGATTACAGGTGTGAGCCACTGCCTGGCCAAAGATGTCCTTTTTAAAAAACTTGTCATTAATAGATGATTTCTCTAGGTAGCATTGATTAATAAATTTTATTTGGCCAACTTCATACTCATGGCATTTGTAGTAATGGAATTCAATTGAAGTTAATTTGGGTAGGATATTATGAAACTTTATTGGAAAACATTGCCTCATTCTGGGAGGTTGACTTGTCGTCCATAGGTTATTTCAGCATAAAATCATTCACATTAAAAAATGAATAGCTAGCTTTGTTGGACGTGTGATTACCAACATAGAAAATTGCAAGCACACCTCACCTTTTCAGCCCTTGGCACAACTGATTAACTTTCTAAACTAATTACTATCCGCCAGCTAATATGTCAGCCATCTAGATTTACTTACTATTGAAGACAAACCAGTGACTTCAGAAAATATACTCCCATTTGTATATGATTAAAATATATAGACTGTGTAAACCCAATTATTCTTGAAACGTAAAGGATACATTAAAACCTCTTAGTACAACTGATACTATAGAGATTTATCAACGAGTCTACCATGCAATTTAGCATGCAAGAACATAAGCCAGGCAGAATGTAAGAAAACAAGATAGCTCACAAAAACAACATTCCACACAGAACACTTATTCTTTCCATCTTTAGGTTGCTCTTTTAAACTAGAGGTCAGCAAACTTTATACAGAACCAGAGAGTAAATATTTTATGCCTTGCAGGCCATATTTTATTTGTCACAACTACTAAACTCTGCCATTGTAGCATGAAAGCGGTCAAACAAAAATTACTTTATTTTCAGGCTTTCCTTCCAGGACTTATTTTCTATCCCATGTTTTGTGTGTGTGCATGTTTATTTCAGTTATATATTGGTTTTCTTTTCACAGTGGAGTGCTAGTAACAAATTACTGAATGTAGCTGTGTTCCAATAAGAATTTAGCAGCAAAAGTAGGAAACTGGCCATAGTTAGCCCCTAGGCCATAGTTTACTGAACTCTGTTCTAAATTATCATTAGAAAACTAATGGTACTCAAACGTTCTACTGGGCCAATATCCTTTCTGCTTGCCTCCCATAAATTTAGAAATATTTACAGATTATTTTTGTACCAGAACTGATAAATCAATGATGTTGCAATTATAGAAGCTATGTTCCATCCCTTATTAGTAAAATAAATTAAGAAATGAGTTTAGGAAATAGGTAATTATACTTTATAAAATGATGAGGTGAATTTTTATGACTGAGAAGTGTTGCAATCTCTGAAGTGGTCTCCAATACATGGCATCTCTTAATTTCAACCATGTTCTTTAGATATGAGAAATATACCTAAGGGATCAAGATAAAAATGAAAATGTCAAATACAGTTTTGACAGAGATCAGGTAGAAGGACACAGCTTAATGAAGAAACCAGATGGTTCTGCTAAGTACACATGAGAATTAAATATATTTATCCACCTTCAAAAAGTGTCACTTGATGTAATGTGGATTTGCCCTTTTGGAGCAGAGCAAAGCAGGATCTCCATCTATATGTACTTAACTGCAAGAAAAAAGAGGCTTGAGAGGAGATAAGCATGCCTAGCTACTCCTTCCAAATTTGCATATCTAAGCATTCTTTTTACCTTTCAGAATCAAGAGTGATTATAAAGGAAGACGGATGTATTCCCACTAATAAATGAGATTAAATATCTTATTTAGTACTAACATATTTGACTTTCTTCTTTGACAAGGACACTATTTTCAATATCTGAACTTCAAAGACTGCTGTTTGAAAGTTATGTGTTTAGTGAATTTTTCAAAAATGATTAATCTCTGGTGGATTCTAAATACCTCTTTTCTATCATTACATTCATAGTCAATAGGCACATCAATAACATTTTATTTTCATGACTATACACTGCTGATTGTAATGCACTCATTAGAGATTTATGTAGAATAACATTTGTTTCCCTAAAATATTCTACTCTAATGTAAAACTAGTTGAGTTCTGATTTCTGCAATTCTGGAGGGCTGTCAAAACATATTTTTTTTTCTCATTGTTGTGTTAAATAGTACTTCTCTTTTATACATTCTGAAATTTGATTAGTAAACTATGCATATTATAAATGTTAGAAATAATAAATAAGATGTCCTAATTTTATGCTGATATGTGGATTAGATAAATAATAGAACAATTTTCCAAGGTAAATGTCTAGCTTTAACTTTAGACATGTGAAGTAGATATATCTTATAAATAAATACATTTTATTGCTTTTATTACTTTTCCTCCTGCTTAAAATATAAACAATTAAATCAAAATAACCCTCAGAAAACAGACTAGCAGAAGATCCAAAAGAAAATCTTGGAAGTAAATTAAAGAAATTAAAATTTTTGTTTGAATGCATGTAAGGGAGTTCATATTTTTGCCTTAATTAATCAACATTAAGCATTATTTGGATATCTGTTTTACTTTTTTTCCAAATTTTCATTAAACTACTATTTCTTTTGAGATATTTTTGATTGAAGATGGTGCTACCTTGATCAGAGTATATTTGTATAAACTGACAACTGGGAAAACATTTTGTATTTTCAATTCCAGATATTTTAAATGTTCAGGTTAGATAAGATATTAATGGAATTATGGTGAGTGATATGACCTTTAGATTATTTTATGTAACCCATGATTTTTATTATAATGCATTCAGTAAACATGTTTTTGAGAGCCTTTGTTTAGGTGGCCTTTCTACTTGGGAGTCTACACTCCTGAGATTCAGTAAGTCATAAAAAAAGGTTAAAATAGAACACAAACAGTTATGAATAAAATGACATGAATGTGAAGGGATTATTAAAAATGAATCATAGTCCTTACATAAAAGACGATTTCAAAATTACATTTCTGATTTTTGTCTCTTGTTAATGTCTGTTTTTCTTGAATATACATATCTAGTAAACAATAATTAAGACAGATAGTTAGATGATAGCGAGATAGCACATTTTGTGCTAATGAAATCTGAAAATCAGAATTCCATTTACTTTCTTGTCCTAATCCTAATCCTATTCAGGGTAGTAGGATTTTAAGAGGGGTGGAGACTTTGCACTGGTGATGTTTGTCTTTGAACCGTCGAATACTCTATGATTTTATTTGGATATGTATCATTTCTTGTACTTGTTTTTGGCCTTGAGTCATTTTCTATTGTGAAGGCTAATTTAAATGTGTAGAAAATAATAATATGCTCAGCCTTATTTGTCTACATGACATGTAGTGTCTTATTCAGATTATTTTTATTAATTCTTCAAAGTCCCCTCTGCATCATGTCAAACCCCATGACAATTTCTCCCTTTCCCCAAGTCATTTTTATAATGAATTCAGAGTTCAGTATTCCGTGCATGATTGCACACTTATACACAAACATTATCTGATATTGTTATGCATATCTAAATCTTTTTATAAATGATTCTTACCTAATATGCCATCTTAAATTTTGTTTATTTCACTCCATGGTGCTTGTCTGAGGTTCCAAGTTAATATATGTAGTACTGGTTGATTTATTTTAATTCCTCAGTAGAATTCCATTGGATGGATATTTCAACATATATTTATTCAAAAACTGTGGATGAACGTTTAAACAATTTGATTTTTTTCTCATAAACTATGCTATAATGGAAAACAAGTGCATACAAATTATTGTGCCTTTTTGTGGCTTTTTCTAGAGAATATATGTAAAAATAAAATCCCCAGGTAAAAGAATGTAATCCTGCTGGATTTTAATTAATTTTGTCAAATAGCAATTGAATTAATCAATGTTTCTATTACAATTTTTGTTTCTGTTTTATGTCAAAGAAACTTTTTTCTATTTACCAAGTAAATTGTCTAAAATTTTTACATTTTACATTGAGTTTTGTCTCTATATTGATTATTGTAATCCATTTAAATGTATTTCACTTTTGGCATGTTGAATGAATCTAAATTTATTTCTCTTTACGTATCACCAATTGTCTCAAAATAGCTACTGACATTTAATTTTACACTTGTCATTTAAAAAGTTGCCGTACATGTGTTATCTTCTGGCTCTGGGCTCTCTAATCTCACTCATTTGTTTGTCTATCATAAGACTAAAAATAGTAATAATAAAATGATAATTTAATTTGGTAAATGTACCAGATGCTGTCCTAAGTACTTTATAAATATTTTAACCACTTAATCTTTTTTTTTTTTTTCTTTTTCTGAGATAGGGTTTTCCTCTGTCACCCAGGCTGAAGGGCAGTGACACCATCAGGGCTCACTGCAACCTCAATCTCCCAGGCTCAGGTGATCCTCACACCTCAGCTTCCCAAGTAGCTGGAACTACAGGCATAATCATTTAATTTTATAACCACTTAGGAGGGTAGAACTTTTTTTAACCTAAATATCTATGTGCTCAACAAACATTAAGAAAATACTCTTATTTTTACTATACCTCCTACCAGTTAACCAGGCTGTGGTGGAAAGAAATAAACTCTTACAGGTAGGGCTCACACTATCCCTGTTTAACAGTTGAGAGGCAGAGATTCTAAATAATTTTTCTAAGATGACACACTACATGGTAAAGCAAGTTGGAACCCAGACATTTGACTCCAGATTGGGGCTTTCATTTTTTCAAGTTGTACTGCCTTTCTAATACCACACTATCTGTGAGAGACACTATTATGTGTTACCAAGACATACTTCATTTTTCTGTTGGGCATAATTACTAACCCGTAATTTCCCAGTCTCTCTTATAGTACGGTATGATAGTATAATAATGTTCTGACCAATGGATGGGGAGAAGATGTGATGTGTGCCATTCTGAGTCTTAGATGATAAACAAGTTCCCATGTATCACCTTTCATTTCTCTGTTTATGTGCAAGATAAAGAGCCTTGATTAAAGGGTATATCAGATCCCAAACAGTCAAATAACCATAAGATGCATTGAGCCTGGTCTGTATATCATAGTGTGGAACGCAGGTGCCAAATAATTGTTTTGAAGCTTCAGGTGGGTAGGAAATAATATTCTAACACTGTGCTGTCTTATACAGTAGCCACTAGCCCCATTAGGAACTAAAATTTAAATGTAAATGTATTAAAATTAAATACTAATGAAATTTTAGTTACACAACCACTCTAGCCACATTTCAAGTACTCAGTAGCTACATATAGCTAGCAAGTAACTATCATATTAGACAGCATATATATATATATATATATACACACACACAGATATATATACACACACATATATATGTCAAAAGTAAAATTTTAGACAAATTAAATTTAGCAGAGTTTCATTGAACAAATAATAATTCACAAATTGGGCAGCATTCAGAACTAGGTAAAGTTCAGAAAGCTCCACCCAGAAATGCATGCAAGTAGTATTTATAGACAGAAAAAGGAAGTGATATACAGACAGTTAGATTGGTTACACCTCAACATTTGCTTTATTTGGTCATGGTATGCTGAGGCATTTGTTTTATATGGACATGATTTGATTGACTGGTAACCTGGGATTGGCTGAAGCTTAACTGCTATGATTGGCTAAGACTCTGCTATTTGTTACTCTAAAAAAAAAAAAAAAAAAAAAAAAACCTTAAATTAGTATACAACTTGCTTACATACTAAATTAAGTTATAGTTTTCTATACAGAGATTCAAAGTACAGAGGCAAGTTGAACCTGAGTTAATATAACATTTAAAATATTCTCATTGCAGAAAGTTTTGCTACAGAATATTATTCCAAAGTGTTAACCTACCACAATTTATATGCTTACAGAGTTTCTTTTCTAAAAACCTATAATCAATCTTGAAATCTTATTAAATTATTTCACATATTTTATTCTTCAAAAAATCTTGACTTTTATTTTCTCATCAAATTGTACTAATTTAAAACCTCAACCAGTAGTACATAGTAATCTCAAATGCTTCACACATTGTCTAGCATTTGTTATGGTCAGTATTTTAAATTTTAAATTTTAGCCATTATAACATTATAATGCTGTCTAGATGAGGGTTTGCTTTGTGTTTATTGATAACTAATGAGGTAGATGCTTTTTAATATGCTTCTTAATCATTTTGATAGTTTCCTTTGTTTGTCCTCCTTACCATTATGCTTAGATCTTTTACATTATTTTCAAACAGACATGTATGTTTTTGGTTTTGACTTTTATCTGTGTTTGCATTGTGTCTGGTTCTGAAAAGTTTATTGAAGCCTAAATTGACTGCCTTGACTTGGATGTTTGGCCTTGCATTTTTGACAAAGCTGTCAGTTCTGACACCATTTTCTTCCTCAAATTCTGGCACTGGTTTATTCTTGTTTGATTAGACAACATGTTTATCCATGCCTACGAGGATACCTCTCATATTCTACAGGCTCAAGATCCATTGACGACCTTTCCACAGTCTGACGCTTACCATGCAATGTCAACAAGACCCAATCTAAATCCACTCCACTTATTTTGACTTCTTTGCTTTGTTGTTTTAATTATATTTCCTGGCTTTGATATTTAATTTACATGGTCAAAGGTGTTTAAATTTTTGACCTTGTATATTCGTCTTAATTAACCTTACTTTGCACCAAGAGATTCCATTTGGCTGGGGAGATAACCCTATTTCCTCATCTTTGCACGGTTGCTAACTTAACTTCCCACAGTGATCAAACATGTTTTACCCAATAAAAGTCAAATATTATACTGAAATAATTTTAAAACAATGTCAGAATATAGAGTCAGGGAATGAGTAAAAAATGGTTATTGTGATATAAATAAACTATCTGATTTTAAAAAGTAATTTTAGATTATATACATATTTCCTTCTGACACCTATTGTAACACTACTGATAAATAAAATAACAAAATTTAGGACCCAAGCTAATGAAGGTGCCACCACATTCAACATGTGGGTCCGAGGTCACTCTGCGGGTCATTTCATTTCAGTCACCTGGAAGGGGAAGGAGATCAAATGAGCATCTGGGAGATTTCATAAACCAAATAAGAAAGTAGAAGATAGCATTTTCCTACGGTAGCCAGCCTTGAGAAAGGCCTCAGTGATCTCTGCCTCCTGGTATTCACAATAATGTATTGGTTCCTTACATACTGAATGTAGCTAACCTGTGTAACAAGTAAGATATTGCGGAAAAGAGAGTATGAGACTTCAAAAACTGAATTTTACTCTCTTGAATCACTTGAAGGATATCCAAATAGCACGACTGACAGGGACATGTAACCCAAAACTAAAGCTTTTCTGCTAAAAGCCGAGCCATCATGGAAGTGGATACTCAAGCCCTGGACAGGCCTTCAGATGACTGTAGATTCAGGCCTTACCTTGACTGCAACCTCATAAGGGACCCTAAGCCACAACTATTAATTAATACACTCCTGAATCCTTATCTTTCAGAAATTATAAATTAATAAATATTTGTTGTTTTAAAAAGAGAAAATGAAAAGAAGAAAACAAGACTCTGACGTTTCAGTCATTCTGTTCACAGAGAAACAAAATAAGAATTCTCTCTACTGCTCTTCAGTGATTAATACTGGATGCTAAAATTGAGAAAAATTATTTTGTCATAGGTTATTACATTTTCAATTCAATAAGTTGTACACAGTCTTAAAAAATGATAAGAAATTTGTTTTTAAGGAGTGAAGCATTTTACTCATTTTATCTTGAAACAAGTAAAATTTTGAAATCATTGAGTTTTAGTAATTTTAGCCCTGTGTTTGTTCTCCCAGGCTCAGAATATCTTGATTAAATTATCTGAAATGGTAAACTACAAAATTATTGTAACATAATGATAAATATATAGTATATATATAATATTATATATAACATATATAATTAACATATATATAAAATGTTATATATATATAAATATTCTCATCATTCTTTTGAATAGGCTAGCTCCATTGTGCACATACTTATTATGTATTAATCCTTACTAATAAAACACATAGTAGTAACAGATGATATATTTTGACTCTAATAACTGAAAAATTGCTAGTTATCTTTTATATTCCTGTAATAATTTTTTCGTTTCAGATTATATTATTAATTTCAAGAAATGCAGCACACTGTTTACCAGTGGAAGAGTCCCATTCTAGGACAAAATGTTATATATGGATTTTTTTAGGCCCAACCATAAAAAAATTATGATGAGGTAGACCTCATGGGGGCAGGCTGCCCTCCCCAGACCAGATGTGCTACACAGTCAGTGCATTACAATTTTCTGGAGGAAATTGCATAGACAAAGATTTATATCAAATTTGCTCTCTGCCAACTATGCTCATATACATATTTGCACTCCTAGCCCAGGTGCCTTCGTTTTGAGGCCTCTTTTTATGAACTTGGCTGAGGCAGTTTGACCCTACTTTGATATAATACTTATCCGTTTCTAACACTTTCCCTTCTTCTCCTTAAAGTTTCCTAGATCCAGAAACAAACAAACAAACAAAAAACAGAAGCCTTTGTTTTGGGGGTCTTCTGCAATGAGACAATTTTCCCAACATTTATTGCGTGTCTTCTAACCTTTGCTTATGACAGTCCATTGAGAAAAGTTTAACAGAAGGAAGCCAACACCTTTTGCTTTTGCCTCTGCATGTCCTGTTTCAGTAAGTGAATAGAGACATGATTGTTCCTTTCAGTTTGGTTCATTGTCATAATGAACCACCTTCCCTCCTGGCAGCTCACAATTAATAGTATATCTATAAATTGATATATCAATATGAGTCAATCAGGTATTGATATCAACACTGTAATTTTTGAGCTACACTTGGCAATAATTATATTTTAATGATTCTTTATATTCTTAATACTTGTCTGTTTTTGGTAAACAGTAAGTATAATTTTGAAAATGAAAATGTTCTCTTTCCAATTTGTATTTTCCTATCTAATCATCTATCACTTACTGAATAAACATGATTATATTTCTCCATTCTCTTTATTTTTATGTATTTATTGTTTATATGTTAAAGCTATGCAATTTAGCCATTAGATCCTCATATCTGTTAACTTATCTTTATAGACTGTATTAGTCTGTTCTCACACTGCTATGAAGAAATACCTGAGACTGGGTAATTTATAAAGAAAAGAGCTTTAATTGCTTCACAGTTCTGCAGGCTGTACAGGAAGCATGATACTGGCATCTGCTTGACTTCTGGGGAGGACTCAAGAAACTTACGATCATTGTGGAAGCAAAAGGGAAAGCAGGCACATCTTACAGGACCAGAGCAGGAGTAAGAAAGAGTAGGAGTAGATGCTACACACCTTTAAATGACCAGATCTCACAAGAACTCACTATTGCAATGATTGCACCAAGAAGGGTGGTGTTAAACCATGAGAAACTGTCCCCATGATCCAATGACCTCCCACCAGGCCCCACTTCTAACATTGGGAGTTATGTATAATTCAACTTTCCATAGGGACACAGATATAAACCTTATCATAGACTAAAACTTGTATGGTTTATTTTATTTTATTTTTAACTGATAACTTTTATATTTTAGTGCCATTATAAATTCACAGCAAAATTAAGCAGAAACTACTAGGATTCCCTTATGCTCACTAATGCACACAGCACCATCTCCCCCACTATCAACATCTCATAACACAGTGATGCATTTACCAATGTATTTATGGTAACATATCACTATCAACCTAAAGTTTGTATTTTATATTTGGGTTCACACTGCATACTGTACATTCAATGAGTATTGACAAATATATAATGACATGTATCTACCATTATGGTGTCCTAACTTCTCTGGTGGATTTAAGGAAAGTTGTCAGTTTTTCAGAGCAGCTTTTTACCTGTTAGATGTAGGGGCAACTTCTAAGGTCCTTACATTCTGGACTGGAAATCAGAAGTACACCTTACAATTTTAAATAGTCCTTCCATGACTGATTTTATATTTTCCACTTAATTTATCTTTTCTCATGTTAGGATTGTCAGAGTTAATTTCTCTTTTGATTTGCTTTTGACTTTTATTTTAGATTCAGGAGGTGCCTCTGCAGGCTTGTTACCTGGGTATATTACTACATCAAGTAGTTTTTGTTCAGATGAGTTCTATTTGCCTGCCATCTCTCTTCCTTCAAATCCCCTCTCTATTTTGATTTTCCTTTTTTTCGTAGTTTACAATTTCACATTTTTGGATAAATAATTTCTTTCTGGAAGAACTTTTTAGGAGGTTACTTGTGGATATAATCAAAATCATATGATAAATTACAAGGAAATCTTCCTGGGTCACATTGAAGTTTATGGTGACACAGGGATTTTAAATTATGTGGGTTTTCTTATTAGTCTTTACTTCTTTCTAGTCAACTAAAATTGGCAGCTACAAGTCTTTCAATGTGGATTCTTTCTACACCACTGTGACACATCAACAGGCCATGCTTTACAAGTAAGTGCTGACTGATTCTTCTTTGAGAGCCACATCTGTTACTCTGGTGTCAAGCTGAGTCACAGAAGAGCTCTTTGCTAGCCTATGTAATCTGTAAAAATTATCATTGGATATAATCAATAAAAGTTTTGCCTATTTTAGAAAATTATCTCTTGCTATCTTATTTTCAATCTTTATTGCTGCTGAAAACTTTTTTTTTGCCGTCGTTTTGTAACTTTGTCTGAATATCTATCTATTTAGTAGTATTTTCCCACATACTGTGAATTAGCTAAATTGATGTTCTAATTAACACGTGAAGATGTAGTTTCTTTGTGTTTAAAATTTTAAATTAAGACTTTGGGTGATTTCTGAGAAGACATATGTCACTTTACTCATAGGGCTAAGAACCGAAATTGTTACACTCTTTGGATATATGTAGTATATATTAGTTATCTATTGCTTCATAACAAATTACGCCCAAACTTGGTGACTCAAAGCAACATGCAATTATTATCTCACAGTTTCTTTGGGCTTGATATTTGGTGCTGCTTACTTGAATCCCTGTATAAAGATATCTCACAAGATTGCACATATAGTGTCAATTAAATCCCAATCATCTCAGGATCTGAGTGGACAGGACCCAATTCTAAGCTTACTCAGTTATTACTGGAAGTATTTGGTTTCTTTTGAGCTGTTAAATAGAGGCCACAAGTTATTTTTTGTTTTGTTGGTCACTCCATAGGACACGTCACAGCATGGCAACTTGCTTCACCAGTGCAAGCCAAATTTTAAAGCCAGAGAGAGGGCTGGCAAGACAGAAGTCACAGTTTTTTATAACCTAATCTAGGAAGCCACATCTCGTCACTTTTTGGGTAATCTATTTATTGGAAGTAAGTCACTAGACCCAGCCTATATGCAAGAGAATGTTATTACATCAGGGCACAAATATTATCAGATAGGAATCATTTGGGGCCATCTTAGAGGTTTCCTGTCACAAAATGTTAATCCATATTTAAAAATAGTAGACCAAAAAATCCATTAAATACAGGCTAATTGTTAATACATATTTTGAAATATTCAACAAGTATTATAAGTGTGAAAACAGCAATCACATAAGCAAGCCTGTCAGGAATGGCAAGAGTTAGAAAATACAGTAACATATGTTATTTATGAAAATATTTTAAAATTCATGATTATTAATGAATAGAGGTTATATATGTTTACAAAGTAATAAACAAAAATTTATAGAGACTGAACTACAAATGCAAATGCTACAAACGCTATGTGGAACCTAGCTCAGCTTTGCAGAAAGTGCTCATTGGATGACATAATACAGGACTCAATTTTTATTGATTAGTACAGAGTTTGTGAATGTAAAAGCTAAATATATTAGCTAAATGTTACCCTTGATATAGACTGTATATCATTTGAATGCATTTAAAGATGCTGTCTCCTGCAAGAAAGTGTGCTTTTGTTATATCTAAAAGGCGAAGTGACCTTTCTAGTAAAAATAATCAGCCCAGGTTTTCAATTTAATCCAGTTATACTACATTGATCATATAAAAACAATTTTGGCCGAGGCGAGCAGATCACTTGAGTCCAGGAGTTCAAGACCAGCCTGGCCAATATGATGAAACCCTGTCTCTACTAAAAATATAAAAATTAGCTGGACATGGTGGCTCACACCTGTAATCCTAGCTACTTGGGAGGCTGAGACACAAGGATCACCTGAACCCAGGAAGCAGAGGTTGCAGTGACTCGAAATCTCCCACTGCACTCCAGCCTGGGTGAAAGAGTGAGGCTCTGTCTCAAATAAATAAATAAACAAACAAATAAATAAATAAATTCAGGAGAAATGGAATTTAGTATGTTACAAATAGAAAAATTAATAAGTTCTAAGTTTTTTACTGTGAAATTTGTCAGAATCAAAACATAGTCAGTTGTGTTTTGACAAAAGGACTAATAGAGCCAGGGAAAGCTATGAAGAGAGGTTCTCACACCTAAATGCATGATAACCACAACTATCACAAAAGTCTCTGGCAAAACCACAACGTTGCACAAAGACGGTTGCAACTTTACCTACAAAATGCTTTCACAAGGACATCTGCCCCAGCAACTGCTTATCCAGTCTTGGAGAGGCATTATGCTTGCTATTGATCCTTGTAGACAAGAATAATTTTCTAAAAACAATTCAGAAGTGGGACCTGCAAAAAGAACACTAGCCGAAGGACTTGGCAAATCTTGGAATCAGTGTAAAGTACTCACTTGTGCCCTTCCAGGTTTCAGGTTCCATGGCTTGCCCTTTCTGCCCTGGGAAGTCTCTCTCAAGACAAAGCTCCCCCTATTGGTAGAAGTATTTTGATTTGATTTGAGATTTCTCTTAGTTATAAGGCCATCTCTAAAAAAATAACTTACATTCCTCCTGAGATTAAAGCATTTTTGTCTCTTCTGGAAAGTTAGGACACCATAATGGTAGATACATGTCATTATATATTTGTCAATACTCATTGAATGTACAGTATGCAGTGTGAACCCAAATATAAAATATAAACTTTAGGTTGATAGTGATGTGTTACCATAAATACATTGGTAAATGCATCACTGTGTTATGGGATGTTGATAGTGGGGGAGATGGTGCTGTGTGCATTAGTGAGCATAAGGGAATCCTAGTAGTTCTGTGAGGACATCTGCCTGGTAACTGCATTTCCAAACTGAAACTGACATCACCCTTGCTATTTATGCCTATAGCCAAGGGTAGTTATCTCAAAACAATGACTTAATCTTTCTCATTTTTTTTCTTTTAAAGCCTTTGTCTTTATCTCTTGGATTTATACACACAGTTCACTATGGCACGAATATTATCATTGCAATGCATTGTTCCCAAGTAAATATTATTTTCTTTTAGAGAGCCTCTCACTATTTATTATTTATGTTGATGGTATCTCTTCTGTATTTGTAAAACAGTGTAAATGATTATAAATATGCATCTGGGTTCTGATTTAATTATTATCACTTTGTAGGCACATAAGTTTAACAGGTTTGTATACTACTGTAAGTGCACTTGAACTGTTTTCAGTATTCTTGATATATTTACTTGAATAAAATTTGCAACTTTATTTATAGAAAAGAAGAGGAAAATAATAGAATTTGCATATTAATCATCTAATATATATAGAAGCATACTTATAGATTGTAGCAATATAAGTCCATTTGATTTCTATTAAAAATACCTTTGATTTCTAACAACACGGGCTATATATTTTGATTTCTCTAGATCTACTTCAAATATTTCTAAGCTGTCTTCAGTGGAATACTCATTCTTGTATTTCACAAAAAAAGAATCGATATTCAAGTAAATTTTGTATATCATATCTCCCTATTGAAAATTAGAATGTAATATTAGCTGTAGAGATTTTAAGAAATCCTAAAAAAAAACCACACACACATAAAAGACTTTGCTTATATAAATAACATAGCTATTTTACCATGGACTTTATTTTATCCTTAACATTCTTATGAATTTTGGTTCAGAAGCAACCTGGAAACACTTCAGGAAATATCAAAAACAATGTGTGATAAAATCTAACTCTTGAGTGCTGGGCTGTCAGATTATCTAATGTCTGAGTTTAGCTTTAGAAATGCACTAGTTTAGAGAATTCATAGTCAAATTATCTTTCTTAAGATAGGGTCTCATTCTGTCAGCTTGGCTGGAGTCCAGTGGTGCAATCATAGCTAACTGCACCCTCGAACTCCTGGGCTCAAGCCTCCCAAATCATGGGGATTATAGGCATGAGCCACTGCACTCAGCCAAAATATCTAATGATTTAAATGATTTATGAAATACCTGTTCCCATCTATGACTTCCCATTTACCCAGAATGAGAATTGGAGATACACTTACTTCTTTCCTAGATTTTAACCATACATGTTCCCTCAGAGTAGCCAAAGGGAAGCCTATGGAACGATAAGCAATATACATTTTGTTTGTTTTTCTCATGAGTACTTAAAAATCTACTTAAGCTATTTTCTCAAAGTAATTATCAAACCAGTCTCTGTAGGTGAGTAATAAAAGAAAAAATAGTTAAAATAGAAGAATGCTTGAAAACCAATCAATCTAATTTAGACATAGACTGTAAAGCAAGCATGTCCTGCTTTAATCTCTTATTAAAAACAGCTCATATTAGCCAAAGTGTATAAGATGACATGATATAGAAAAAGTACAACATGTAGACATTACATACACATGGTTATTTTTTAATATGTTGATTACACAGCTATTTTCATAGTAAAATTTTTTGTGTGTTTATTGAAGCATTGTAATAGAATTGCTACGTATAAAACATATAACACCTGTTTTCAAAATGAAACATATCTTGCATTTTGTTTTACAGAAAGGTCATTTAAAACCATGTGAAACCATATATTAAAGAAGAAACTGATGAAGATAGCAACAGAGGAAACTGAATGTTATTAAGGTATGAAAATATATTGTTTGAATGATCTAAAAATAGTATTATTAAAAATTAAAAGACATTTGTTTATCATTATATAATATTTTTTCCTTAATTGTATTTGCAACAAAATGAGTATATACTAACATGTAAATTTTGAAATATTAACGTTTGAAAATTTATTATAATTAATCATTTTAATATATATCAAATGAAAATAAAATTTTAACTATTCAACAGTCAGATATATTTCTAAGTCTTTATTTATATTTACCATGACTTCAATATCAACCAACTATTTACATTATATTTTTTATCATCTTTCTAGGGAGGACTGCTTTAACTCTTCCCATAGACCTAGACTCATTTTAATATATCTAACTTTGTATTAAATAGCTTCACTTGGCTATGCCACAGGACCTGAAGATCAAATCTGAATTAATAATCATTTCAATCTGTTCCCCTTTTTAGGAAGGGTCATCTCATAAACCAAAAATTTAGGACTTATAATAGAACCTTTCTGTTTTATTCATATGCATTAATACCCAAACAACACAAGTTTTTGGCTCGTAAATATTTTTGAGTTTATGTCTTCCCTGTCTAATCAAATCCTTATTTCTTGGCAAGATCATAACATCATTATCATACTAAGATAGCCATCTATCTCAATTTATTAGGGAAATAATCAATTTATGGTTGTTCTACTACCATCATTTTTATTTAACTTTTTAAAAAAGGTTGCTTTTAATTGGATTGGTACATGTTAGGCATCTTGTTTTTTTTTTTTAATTTCCAAAATTTCTCCTAATAACTTGTGTTTATTCTAGATGCATTTGAAGGTAGTTAAATTTTTACATATTAAAATGTGATTGAATCAGAAACATGAACTAAGGAGAACCCAATAGTTTTTAGAAACAACATATCCAACAACTCAATTTCAAGGGTGCTCTAGAAGACATTTACTAACAAGACAAATGTGCTTGGAGAGAAGCAGCCAAAACTAGCTAACTTCTTTCAGTTTAGGATGGTTATGGAAGAAGAATTGCACACTCGTAGCCTTGTCATAGCATTTTATTGCTTAAAAATATTTTTACAATAATTTTCTTCATCTGCACGGTGCACAAAAAATAAAAATTCACATTTAATTAGAAAGTGAACATTTGATTTCCAGGGAAAATTGATGGTGAAAAAGTCAATACACAAATCTGTTTTAAAAAATCATTATTGCCGGGCGCAGTGGCTCAAGCCTGTAATCCCAGCACTTTGGGAGGCCGAGACGGGTGGATCACGAGGTCAGGAGATCGAGACCATCCTGGCTAACACGGTGAAACCCCGTCTCTACTAAAAAATACAAAAAACTAGCTGGGCGAGGTGGCGGGCGCCTGTAGTCCCAGCTACTCGGGAGGCTGAGGCAGGAGAATGGCGTAAACCCGGGAGGCGGAGCTTGCAGTGAGCTGAGATCCGGCCACGGCACTCCAGCCTGGGCGACAGAGCGAGACTCCGTCTCAAAAAAAAATAAAAAAAAAAAATCATTATTTACCTCAAAAGTGAATAGTTCTTTCAGGAACACTGTATCCAAAGACAAATAATTACATGAAGCTTCAAAATGTACCTTTATATATTACTCAGAACCATACATTTTCTTTTAAACAAATTACTGTTGTTCTGAATTAATTTCATTCATTTTCAATTCATAATTTTCTTTTAAATTAGCTAGAACTAAAGAACTTACGTTAAAATACTCAATATTTACAATGAAATTACTGGCTTTTTCCCTGAAAATCTACTTTAGTGAAGCATGGCATCATGGTTAAAAAGATTACAATGTTCTTACAAAAGTAAAAGTACATATGCTACTGGTTATAACTGGCACATAGCTTACAATGGTGCCAATGTCTACATTGACATGTTATAAAAGTTAGGATAAAGCAATGAATGTCCATACAAAATTGGGTTAAACAAATAATCATTTTTTGGCAAAATGACATTGAATACAAGAATGCTACAAAATATCGTTTATCATAAATCAACATCTAGAAATATCTGAATATTTGAAGTAGTCCCTTTAAGACACTAGATAGAACCTATTATGATAATGAACTTATGTAATATAGTCATCTAAATTGTGATTTAACTTCATTTATATTTAAAATAAAAATGAAAATATTTAATGGAACATGGAATAACTTTGTTTTAAAGTTTTTAACAAAATGCAACATTTGAAAATAAAACCTGCAAAAAAGAATGTATTAAGTATGTGAAAGCAAGAGACTGAACAAATTAATTAATGAGAGCTTAAATGGTGCATATGATTTAATTTATAAATTCTATAATTGTTGTTTGGAATATCTCCAGCTGTTTCAAAAGTCTTCAGATGGAATCCCAGCATTTTGGGAGGCCAAGATGGGTGGGTCACTTGAGTCGTGAGTTCAAGACCAGCCTGGCTAATAGGGTAAAACCCTATCTCTACTTAAAAAATAAAAAATAATGAAAGTAACTGGGCAATGGTAGCACGCACCTGTAATCCCAGCTACTTGGGAGACTAAGCCAGGAGAATAGCTTGAACCCAGGAAGCAGAGGTTGTGGTGAGCCAAGATCCTGTGCTGCACTCCAGCCTGGGTGAAAGAGGGACACTCCACCTCAAAGAAAAAAAAAAGTCCTTAGATGGACCTGCTATTTTGAAAGATTTATATTTAGTATGTAATATATTAAATATGTGTATTTGAAATGCACTCTAATTTTATATACGTGTGTATGCATATGTATAATATATAACTGCAATTCCAGTCTTTCTTTCAATATTTCTTACTTGTGGATTTTTGCATTATAAAAGTATTTGTTGAAGATAAGTTCTCTGAATGAAGACTAAGAAATACACATGTCAAAAATATAGCCATAAAAACATTCTCCAAGAAACATATTTGGTTATGGGTTACAAGGAGAAAGTTTTCTTAATTAAAACTACTATAGGGCTACAGAGAAAAGTCAATTACCATTTTTAACAATTTCTAATAGATTTAGCATGAAAAACAACCTTAAATAATATTGCTGATAGCTTCATAAAAAATTAAAAGTATTAATTATATATATATTTTTGAAAAGCCCATGTGACGTGGCTGACATTTAAGAATGGTTTGGCTAAAAAATTATTAAAGACAGTGAAAAGTACCATGAAAAATTCTTTAGCTGACATTACTTATGATAATAAATACCATAATTTTTAAAAAGTTTTATCTAATACATTCAAATATTTTAATTTTATAAGTATATGTATTTTTGAAAATGACTAAGTTATATAATATTATGAAGTTCATCAAAATAATAAAGCATCATAGATAGAAATAACTCAGTACTTCTCCCTTACTTTAAGCCCGATTTCCATCTTCTATTTCCTTTACACTCATCCATCTACCAAAATTGTGTGATTTGAGAAATCCAAGTTAGATTTCCTATTTGTGTTGCACCCCTTTTCTCTTTTCCCTTAGTTCCCTGTATGTTCACCAAAGTAACAATTTTATTGATGTAATACTGACTGCCTTGCCCATTGATAATGAAATAATACATGGCAGAGCCACCGTCTTATTCATCTTTTAAATCCAAAAGATCTATTAGACATTTACATTTAGATGAAATGTCTTGAACATGCAAATCCATAGAAACAAAATGTAAACCATTGTTTGACACTAAATTCTAATGTACAAATGCTTCTTGTTTGGGTGCTGAAATGCTCTATTATAGCACAGAGTTGGAGGTGAAGCTAAACTGAGCTCGACTTGGGATGGTAACTGAAGCAATACTGTTTAATCTGACAGCTGCCTCTCGTTCCATTTTCTAGGAAACACATTCACTTAATACTTAAATACACTAAAATGATACAATATATTATATAATTTAGGAACTATTTTATCAAGATACACAAAGAGTACAGATTACAGTTGCATTTCAAGCACTGGTCTAGCACAGCTCACATGGTAGCTAGTAAGTAAATATATGTTGAATGAAGGAAAGCTGCCAAGAAGTGGGAGCATTTATCTGATAGAGTTGCTTCCAATTGGATATATTACATAATAATCGGATACAAGAGAGAGTGTATGCATTGCCTAACAAGTTGGATAGGTGGTTAAGGTGAGCTTCAGAACATCTGGTCAAGTGAAAAATGTGAAGTTCTCAGCTGCAAAGTTCTCAGCGTTTGCCAAACCAGCTTACCTGTTGTTGTCTTGACTTCTGAGACACGAAAAGTTGTAATGTTTTTTGGTTCACCTATGAGGTAAGTTATTACAAAACAATATTATGTTTTTACAATCTTGTTTGATTTCTTTACAAATTTTAGACATGCAATGTAACTAAAGGTAAATATATAGCATTGAAGAACGTACCAATTCTTGCATTACTTTGAGTAATCATAATATTTAGCAATCTCTGTTTTTCCAGAAACCAATTTTATGTCCCATGCTCATCGAAGCTACTGTGTAAGAATTACCTGTTACATTTACTTGAGAACTGTTTTGCCTTTCAATCATCTTTTCAATGTACATAAAATTTTACACATATGTATATAAATACACACATACATGTATATTTCAGTGGAAAATTACTAGTATTAATGATATAGTTTAACTTTTAAAGACAAAACTCTTCTAGGAAAACTTGACAACTTGTAATCTGACACAAGAGTCATTTGACATTTTTGTAGATGTATAATACAATAAAAATTAGGATGAAATTAGAATTATAATTATTGGTAAGTTATTGTTTATATGATGGCAATGACCTGTTATTTGCTTTGTATTTGAAATGTATGGAATTATCCTATGAAAGCAACTCATGTATTATTTGGCTTTTTACATTCTAGTATTATGTTCATAAGCTTTGTGAAATTAAAAGAATTCCTTATTTTTTATTTTTTTTTGCAAAACACGGCTGCTTTCTTGAGGTTGTGATGCAAATATACCTGTATAAATTAACCTACAGTTTTGCTTTTTAAAGTGTCTCAATTTTTGGCCGGGTGCGGTGGCTCAAGCCTGTAATCCCAGCACTTTGGGAGGCCGAGACGGGCGGATCACGAGGTCAGGAAATCGAGACCATCCTGGCTAACATGGTGAAACCCCGTCTCTACTAAAAAAATACAAAAAACTAGCCGGGCGAGGTGGCGGGCGCCTGTAGTCCCAGCTACTCGGGAGGCTGAGGCAGGAGAATGGAGTAAACCCGGGAGGCAGAGCTTGCAGTGAGCTGAGATCTGGCCACTGCACTCCAGCCTGGGCGACAGAGCGAGATTCCGTCTCAAAAAAAAAAAAAAAAATTGCGACATTTATAACAATAGTGTTAAAAGTTAAGATGTATAGGGTAAACCTGTACCAATCAGTAAAACACACAGAAACAAACTAAAACGAAACCCTCTAAATATAATGAAAAAACGTTAAAATGCTACATTAGAAAATATCCACTTAATGCAAAACAAAAGAAGGAATACATATATATACACATATACATATATATAGACATGAGACTTATAGAAAATAAGAAGTGAAATGACAAACATAAATCTGACATTATCAATAATTCCATCACATGTGAACTGATCAAGTCAATTAAAAGTCAGAGATTATCAGATTTGATAAAATAATATGATTCAGCTGTACATTGTTTACGAAGAGACACTTTAGATTCAAAGATACAAAGATTAAAAAAAGGACTAAACAAAAGAAATATATATCACACAAATCACAATCACAAGAAAGCTGAATGGAAATGGGTTATATAGCTAGTGTTAGACAACATGAATATGTAACCACAGCAAAAAACAATTTTTAGTAATGAAGAGGAACATTTCATAATTATAAAATAGTAAACCCATCAGGAAGGTAAAATTATAAACATATATACATCTATCAACAGAGCATAAAAATACATGAATTGAAAATTGACAAAATCAAGTGAGAAGTAGACAATTCAGTATTATAAGTCAGAGATGTTAATAGCTCACTTTCAATAATTCATGTAAAAATTAGACAGAAGATCAAGAATTAAACAGGAGACCTAAACCATACTGTAAGCCAACAGTATTAACAGACATTTAGGGAACACTAACAAAAGAATATACATTCTTCTCAAGGGCTCATAGACATGTGCCAGGATATACTGTGTGTTATATACTATATGTTAGGCCATTAAAAAAAAAAAGAGCAACCTAAGTACATTTCAATGGGCAGAAATAATGCAAAGTATGCTCTATGACTACAATGGAATGAAATTAGAAATAGGAAACAAAAAAATCGAGAAGCTTATGAACATGTGGTAATTAAGCAACACCCTCTTAAATAACCTATGAGTCAAGAAAAAGTAAAAAATATAACCTTATGTGAATAAAAATGAAGACATAAGAAACAACAATTAGTAAGACATAGCTAAAGCATGCTTAGAGAAAAAAAAAAACAAAAAACAAAAGACAATAGCTGTAAATGTCTGTATTAGTAAAGGGGAAAGATCTTAATAACAGAAACTTCCACAAAAAAATCAATGGAAAGAGAAGAGAAAACTGAACTTAGAGCAAAAATAACAAAGCAAATATTAAAGATTAGATCAGAAATTACTAAAATAGATACCAGAAGAAAATAAGAGAAAACTTGATGAAACAAAAAGTTGATTATTCGAAACGATGAAAAAAAGACAAACCTTTGGTCATGGAGAAAAGTGACAAAACTTTTTGACTGAGAAAAATAGAGAGATGACTCAAATTACTAGAATCAGAAGAAAAAGAGGTGAGATTACTGCTGACCTTACATAAATACGAAGGATGACTAGCGAATACCATTAACAATCTTATTCCAGCACATTAGGTAACTTTAGCATAATTAAATAAACTAAAAACACATAGAGTAAAACCATTCATTAAAAAAAATTGAGTTACTTAAGAACTTAATGAATTTGTAATTATTTATTATATTTATAAAAATAAGATGATCTGAGACATGCTTTCTCATTTTAATAAAAACTAGAATATTGGACAAAACATATAGGAAAAAGATTCAGTCATTTGACAACAGGCAGCACAAGACGTGGTTTTTGAGAAAAGAGAAACAAGGTAAGCCCTATCATCTCCACAGGTTTCATCTTGAATAAAGTTCTGTACTGCAATGCAGGGAGGAGGAACACAGGCAGAAAATCGTCATCTTGTTGAGTTGAGGAGACTGATGCAGTGATTTGAAGAAATCAAAGTAACTGAAACTTCTGATGAAAAATACCAGAGAAGAGATTATGAAAGGTAAGTGATTCATAAACCTCTATAGAGTATTCTCTGATTGTTTTTCTAAATATTAGTCTCTGCATATGTAGGGTAAAATTCCATGAGCTCAGACAATTGCCAGGCAGCTATACGATGAACAATCGTCAGAGTTCACACTAAGATTGGAGACATTTGATTTCCATGTGACCCGAGTAAGGAGATCAGACTGAACACTTGCCGAATTCTTTAGAGACATCAGAAGACTTATGTCTTATGAGTAGGATTAAATAATTTCTAGATAAATGCCTACCTTATTAAAATGTGTGATAGTTTTTTAAAAACCTGCAAATTCTTTGAAATTTTTCCCATTAACAAGTGTGGACTATGCCCACCATAAAAGCTTTTCTGTAATCAATATAATGTAGCCTTAGTAGCTCACTTATAACAAAAACATAGCACACATGATGAAAAAACACCTTGTTTCCTTGGTATGTTCATTCTATCTAGGGGCAACCTAGACATCATGTAAGAAGTTTGACTAATTTGGGACCATCGCGCCAAAGAGGCCACATCTAGATACCTCAAGTATCAATCTCAGTTGATTCCCCAACAGAAACCCAGTCATATGAGTGAGCTACCTGGGATGTCCAACTAAAAAGACTCCTCAAAAGAATGCAACCCTGAGCAACATTTGCAAACATTACATGAGTAAATTCAATTAATAATTGCACAACTGAGTCATTTCTGAAGTTCAAGCCAACAGAAGCAATGAGCATAATAAAATGGTAATTTTATACCACCAGATTTAATTTTTTATGTGAAAGCAAGCTTATTAGGAAAGTAAAGGGATAAAGGAATAGCTGTTCTATAGGCGGAGCAGCCCACTACATTTCAGAGCGTTTTGTTATATAGCAACAGAAAATGAAACAATGTATAAATATGAGCCTTGAAAGTATCAAGTTAATGAGTTGATTGCAAGTAACTCCATGGCAGATTTTTAAAATCTCTAACAATACTTAAATAAAGTAAACATACCTAGCATTTGACAATGAACAAATCGTCCCCAACATCCAAAAATTACTAGACATGCAAAGGAGCAGGAATATTTCACTTATAAGCAGAAGAACCTGTTAATAGAAATAGACCCTAAAATATCAAGCATGGTGAAAAAAAGCAGGTAGGAGCTTTGAAGCATGTATTATAAATATGCTCAATAATTTTTTTAAAAACATAAATAAAACAAGGAAAAAAGATGAGCAGTAAAAGAAGATAACCAACTGGAATTTCTGAAAAGAATAAATACATATGTGAAAATAAAAATTTTAGTAAATAGACTAATGATAAAGGGAAAAAATGAGTTTGAAGACAATGGCAATATAATCCATCCAAACTAAAACTCAGAGAAAAAGTAATGAACAAAGTGAATACATAGTGACCTGTGAAACTATACCATGTAGTCAAACATATGTTAAATATCATTTTAAAAAAAGTAAATGGCAGAAAAATATTTGAAGAAATATGGCCAAAATTGTACACACTTATTGAAAAATATAAACCTACGAAACAATCCCAAGCATAATAAACACCAAGAATTGAAAACGAAGAAACTTCACAGGGAAATCATGTCTTAAATCATAAAAGGAAACATTTTAAAAACACCCACCAAAAAACAAACACAAATTATATATAGGAGAAAAATAAGAGCACATATCTCTCATTAGAAACTACATAAGACGAATTCAATAGAATTTTATCAGAGAAAAAATGAAAGTCTAGTTATAGTTTATATTGAGATAAAATCTTCAAAAATAAAATGTAAAGATATTTTTAGATAGACAAAAGCTAAGCCCATTTTTGTAAGAGTTTTAATACAAGAAATAAATAATTAAATGTATTAGATAAAAATGTAATTTATATGGACACTTGGATACATACAATGATGAGGACAAAAATGGCAAATGTGTGGTTGAATATAAAATATTTACTTTCCTTTATAAATTTGTACTGCTTAAAGCAAAAATAATTTACTTTTGTATTTATAAACTATGTACGACAGCAGTGATGTAAAGGACATGGAGGGAGAAAAGAAAGTATACGGCTGTAAGGCAATGTAATATTACTTTAAGTCAAACTATGAGAAGTTAATGATGTATGTGCTAAACCTTAAAGCAACTATTAAAACAAAGTAAAAAACCTAAGGAATTGTAAAGACAAATTGGAATGCAAAAAGAAGACAGAGAAAGAGAAAATAAAAAACAACAAATGGAACAAATAACAAAAATTTGCCAGGTAAATGATCGAAACCAACCATACCAAGAAATACACTAAATGTAAATGCTCTGAAACACAAAAAATATGTTGAGATTATCAGTTAGAAACAAACATGACCCAACTTTATACTACCTATGAGGTAAAAACTATATATAGAGATATAAGTTAAAAGTAAAGAATAAAAAGAGATGAATCATTTCAACACAAAAAAATTTAAAAACAACAAGGCTATATTAATATTATGCAAACAAAATTCAGAACAACAAACATGACAGGTATGAAAGGAAATATTTTATAATTTATAATGCAAATTGTAACATAATAAAGCAATTCATCAAAAATATTGTGTTTTAAATGTGTAGGCATGTAATGATACTTTCAACATACATGAAAAACAGACAAAAAAGCAAACTCACAGAATTAAAAGAAGAAATACAAAAATCCACAATTACATTTGTATAATTCACAACTCTTTACTCACCAATTGGTAGAACATGTATAAAGGACATTAATAATAATGTGCAAATACTGTTTGTATTTTTAAAAGGGTATTTTAAAAACACTATTTGCCCACATTTTCTATTTAACGTATATACAACATATACAACATTACATCAACAAATGTAGAGTATAGATCCTCTTTAATTACATATACAATATTAATCAGTATAGGTCATAAATTGAGCCATCAAAGACATCATAATGAGATTACAAATAATAAAAAATTGCAGTGTGTGTAGTGTACCGTGACCATAATGGAATTAATATAGAAGTGGAAAAAAAAAAAAAAAAAAACACTGGTGAAAAATCCCAGACATTTGGAAATGAAAAATACAATTCAAAGAAGTCATGTTCAAAGGTAAATGACAAATAAAATCTTTAAAATATATTTTGATATGAATGAAAATAAAAACATGCATATCACAATGAGATGCAGATAAAGCAGTACATGGAGAGAATTCTACAGTTTAACATTTGAACTTTAAATAGGTGTGGCCTCTTTCATGACTAACTGTACTAGGACATGTTATATATGACATGTGTATTCATAGATTCTGGCATGTGCAGGTGTCCTGGGACCAATCTGCTGGAGATATGGAGAGCTGACCATATAAGATTTAAAATAGTTGCAACTCTACTTAAGGACTATATTCTAGAACCAAACATGTGTCTCTCATTTGTTAAGATAATTTACTATGTAAAGAATAACCAGAATTGGTAATATGCCTCTGTACCAGAGAATAAGATAATTCTATTCCTGAAGGAGCCAAATGTTTATTTAGCTCACTATAAAAAATTAAATAATCCACAAAATACCATCTCTGAGCTGAGATAGTTTGTGTCTAACCAGTCTTGTCACTCCTTAGTACAGGTCCAAAATTGGAGTGGCTCAGTAATCCAAAGTTGTGCCTAGACTGCCTTCTGGAAAGCATTGTTGTTTTCATCCCTTTATTATTCTTTAAACCATTTGCCATTTGTCCCAAGAATACGCACCGGCAGTATTTGCAACTCCAGCATTTACCCTGAGATAACTTTCCATGAAACATCTTACTTTGATAATTATTTTTGCATTGCATTGCATTAGTATATTGACTCTGGAAACAAAAGACATCATTATATTTGTAGCATCTTGTTTTTAGTGGTAGTATTTTCATTTACAAAATATAGTAATTCTTGATCACTGAAAATGTCAACTGCTAGAAAATGTAGCATTCCTATTTGTGATATTAACATTGTTCTTGAGCAGTTGTTGGCCGAAGATTCATTTGATGAATCCGATGTTCCAAAATAGTTGATTCTGATGATTCTGACATTAGTTCTGTTTAGAAATAACTCCAAGATATTATATTTTATTTCTACATTGAAAATCTGTCATATTTGCTTCAGCCTCAGAGAGCAAGTTTATGTAAAACCAAATGAGTGCTGTCAGTGAGTTGTACTTTTTTGTCTAAATGGAAAATTGGTTAAAGCTAAATACACTTGTTGCTGGAGAAAGCGTACTGTTTCTCAGCAATTTCTTAATATAATCGCAACTTCATATCTATGGTAGAGCAGAGTGGACATTACAAAATCTGTTAACCAATGCATTCAAGTGTAGAAACACCAGAGGTAATGAACTTGTTTAGAAGTCTGGGCATTCAGCTAAAATAAGTTGGTAGTAAGTTAGCCAAGAAATAACCATGACATGAAATAAAATAAAGACAATGAGGACAAAGGAGACTATTCAGGTTTCAGAGAGATTTAGAACTTCGATGCAGTAAGACTTAAGGATTAATGTATTATTAAGAATGAGTGATAAGAAAGTATGTAAAGTAACTTTGGACTTTCTGTCTTAAACCACTAAATAAGAGATACAAGGTGAAGAATAGTGTTAGAAAAATCAGGAATTCTTTCCTGTGCTTCTGGAAATGCACCAAGTATTGACATGTTAAAATTAATAGCAAGTATCTCTCTAATTGACAAAATTTAATTAAACACAAGTTGAGCCTATTTTTTATCTTACTAATGTTACAGAAGTCTATTTAATGTTTTTCCAGCTCAATTTTATTTACCGTCAAAAATCTTCCTTTGAATTTATAAAATGTACCACTTCATACTCTCACAGATTTACTGTATTGTCTTGCCTCACTATCCTTTAATCTTTTGCCTTTTACTTGTCACACTTATCTTTTCCTATTTAAAGTGTGCATGTGTATGTGCTTATATACTTTAACCTGAATACATGATTATAGGAATGTCAGGAAATAGTTCTATATCTGAATGTCAGTGATTTAATATTTATATCCCTTGCAATGCTTTCTCAGTGGATTTTAATACACTTTGTTTAACAAATGGCTGAGTAAATGAATAATGAATCTTCTATCAGGAGAATATAGAGACAAAAAGGACATTGTATGCTGTAATCAACAGACATTTAAATAAAAATTTGTGATGAATAACTTTCAACTAGATGTGGTTTCAGTCCCATATAACATCTATATATTTTTATAATAGCTACAAAATTAGCCTTAGGTAAATTATTCAACATAAATGATTAATTATTGCAAACAAATTTAAATAAAGATATTTTCTCTAGGCATACATCTTGCTTCTCAAATGATAATTACTGAAATCTTTCTAACAGGATAAAATTTCTAGACAGTATTCATGTATACCTGTACTAAATAAGTATATTCTCTTTGAAAATTAAAAAAAAACAACAACAATAAAATCAGTTAATATGCTTTGAAGAAGTTATTTTGAATAGAAATTTTTCAGAAGAGAAATTAGCAAGAGTGCTTTTATTTGTTATGTTGCCTTTTTAATATTTATAAATATGTACTTAATCTAAAAAGTTCTTTGTTAAATATATATGGAAAGAGTAAGCTACTAATATTTCGAGTAATGGGATTTAAGGCCATAAATTTAAACACACAATTTCCAGTAGAAGTAATATAAACTCTTATGCTCTTGCATGGGAATTTCTGTGATGTTGAAAATGTTTCATATATGTGCTGCCCTGTGTAATAAAAAGTTAATCTCCATCTAATTATCCACATGTGGTTTGTGACCATCATATAGAAAAGGAAAGATGAATAAATTTTAGTCAATATATCATCTAAAAATGAATCATCTACTTTTAGAATTTTATAATAAGAAATTATGACAGGGATCATAAAAGACTAGGTTGGGAGAGCCAGTCTTTTCACAGGGTATGTAAATGGCACACCTCGTTCAACCAATCCGCTGGACCCTATGTAAATCAATCACTGGCTCCTCAGGCCTCTGTAGGAAATTGATTGTGTTCTGTCCCAAAACTGGAGACCCTCTCAGGGCTGTCCTGCTTCCTCAGCATGAGGAACCGTTCTCTCTCTCTCCTTCTTTGTCTATCAAACTTTCCACTCCTACACCTACTCCTCGTGTGTCCATGTCCTGAATTCTTTCTCACAGGAGACAAAGAGCCAGGGTATATACCCCAGACAACGGAGCTGTTTCAGAACCAACAGGCAAGAAAGATAAATAAAGGACATCCAAACTGGAAAGAAAGAAGACAAATTGTTCCTGTTTTAAGGTGACATTTAAAAGTAAATTTGAATGTAAAATCAAGATACACAATCGGTAGCGTTTGGAAAGCCAAGAGGAAACTATCTGAAAAAGAAATGAATAATTAAATCGCATTTAAAATAGGCACAAAAATAAAATATCTAAAAATAAATTCAATCAAAGAAGTGAAAAAAAATCTCTACAGCAACATTTAAAACACTGGCAACAGAAATTAAAGAGAACACAAAAAATGAAAAAGTATTTTATGTTCATGGATTGGAAGAATTTAATATCGTTAAAATATCAGTGCTACTAAAATGATCTACATATTCAGTGCATCCGGATCAAAATACCAATGACATTCTTCACAAAACTAGAAAAAAATCCTAAAAATTTTAATGAAAATGAAAAAGTTTCCAGATAGCCAAAGCAATCCTAGGCAAAATGAACAAAGCTAAGGTATCATGCTACCTGATGCTTCAAAATATGCTTCAAAGCTATGGTAAACAAATAATATGCTACTGGCATAAAGACAGATACATAGACCAAGGGAAATAACAGAGGTCCAAGAAATAAATCCGCATAGTTACAGTCAACTCTTTTTGGACAAAAATGTCAAGAACACACAATGGGTAAAAGACACTCTTTTCAATAAAATATATTGGAAAAACTGGCTATTCACATGCAGGTGAATTCAAATAGATGTTCATCTCACACCATGTCCACATATCAACTCAGAGTGGATTAAGGGCTTACAGATAAAATTTGAAACTGTAAAACCACTAGAAGAAAACATAAGGGAAATCTATATGGAAAAAGTCTGGACAATTTTTTTTTTGGTTTGTTTGTTTTAATATGATCCTAAAAACAAATATAACAAAAGCAAAATTAAACAAATGGAATTATATCAAACTAAAAAGTTTGTGTACAGCAAAGAACATAAACAGAGTAAAGATATATCTTTATAGCAGAGAACATCAACAGAGTAAAGAGACATCTTACAATATCAGAGAAATTATTTCTAAAGCACACATCTGAAAAGGGGTTCATATCAAACATGCATAATAAACTCAAATAACTAAACAATAAGAAAACAACTCAATAATGACAAAGCATCTGACAAAACATATGACTAGCCATCACATATATTAAAAATTAAAACCACAGTGAGATATCACTTCATACCTGTGGGAATAGCTATTATTAAAAAGATGAAAGATAACAAATGTTGATAATGATGTGGAGAAAAGGAAACCCTTATGCATTGTTTGTGGAAATATAAGTTAGTATAACTATTGTGGAAAACAGTATGGAGGTTCTGAAAAAATTAGAAATAGAACTACTATGTGATCCATCCATCCTACTACTGGATATATATTCAAAAGGATATGAAATGAGCATATCAAATGGATGTCTGCACTCTCATATTCATTGTAGTGTTATTCACAATCTCCAAGATATAAATTCAACCTAAGTGTCTATCAAAAATAAATTGATAAAGACTATTTGGTATATATACACAAGGTAATAATGTTGAATATTATTACATATGTTGATTGATGTCTCATGTCTCCCTAAAATGTTTAAAATCAAATTTACTCTGACGACCTTGGGCACATGTCATCAGGACTTCCTGATGCTGTGTCACAGGCATGCATTCTCAACTTTGGAAAATAAACTTTCTAAATTAACTGAGACCTGTCTCACATATTCGGAGTTCACACAGACTTCAGTAAAATGTAGCTATCATGATATTATGCCAGAGTATTGACTGTCATTTGGTATTGCCAATATGAACGTACTTATAAAACATCAGAGATAATTTGACAAATTATTAAAATGAATAGGTTAATTTTAGTAAAATTACTTTATAGTTACTCTAAATATAAATTATAAACAGAAATGAATAAATAATAATTTTAAAAGGCTATTTACAATATTATCTCCAATTTCCAAAAAGTAGAAATAAGTATAAGAAAAATTCATGAGAAAAAAATTTCATGGTAGTATATTAAATCATACCTAAAAATTGACAGATATATATATTAATTAGTTGGAAACTTTAATGATGCATATACCTAATTTTCCTAAGTGGATTTGTATAGTCAATAAAAATCTCTACTACCTCAGTTTATTTTGAAGAAATTAAAAAGAATGATTATTTTAAATAAGTCAATAGACTAAAAAAAATTACATTGAAAACAAGAATCAAATTATAAAGAAAAAGAAAATAATCTGAAAGGTTTATCTCACCAGATTACAACACTTTGATAAGTGCTTAACATACATGCAATAGTAGAAAAAGAGACCAATGGTATGGAACCAAGAATTCAGAAACAGACTCATGTGGCTAAATCAATAACAAAACAGAATCCAAGTACTTATTGTCTACACAATAGTCATTTATACTCAAGGACACACATATGCATTAAGTGACTAGATTTTTAAATATCTCACATAAATGGTAATAAATAGAAACCAGAAATTGTTATGCATATCCTGGACAATGTAGACTTTAAGAAAAAAAACTGTTAACTTTTTTAACCCTGGTTTTGTTAAAAAGTTAGAACACCTGATTTCACCACTACACAATATATCTATGTAACAAAATTACATTTGTATCCCACGATTTTACACAAAAATTTTGCATTCAAAATACAAATTTAAAACATTAACAATTTAAATATTGCTAGTAAATCAATTACTGGAGTTAATATTTTAGAGATAAGGGTAACAAATAACATATTAGACATTATATATTTTTGTAATATTTTGTAGGCATTATTTTTTACAAGTTAGTTGAAAAATAAAAACTGTTAAAAAGCAATTATTCTCTTTTTAGACAATGTTACCTTTTTCATCTTCTATGTATGTTTAATATACTCATAATTTTAAAATGCAAATGTTTGAAAACTTCAATATTGATGACATTCTGAAAAATTAGCCAGCAATGACACTGAAGGATCTGCCATTCTGTGCTCTGGAGGACGGTGACCCTCTTCTCACAGCACCACCAGATGGTGCCCCAGTAGGGACTTTATATGGAGACTTTGACCTCACATTTCCCTTCTGCACTGCCCTAGCAGAGGTTTTGCATTCGGGCCCTGCCTCTGCAGCAAACGTCTGCCTGGGGATCCAGGAGTATCCATACGTACATTGAAATCTAGGCAGAGGTTCCCACACCCCAATTCTTGACTTCTGTGCACTTACATGCTCAACACCACATGGAAATTGCCAAGGCTTGGGGCTTTCACCCTCTGAAGCCACAGTCTAAGCTCCAAGTTGGCCCCTTTCAGCCATAGCTGGAGTGGCTGGGACACAGGGTACCAAGTCCCTAGGCTGCACACAGCACAGGACCCTGGGCCTAGCCCATAAAACCATTTTCTGCTAGGCATCTGGGCCTCTGAAGGGAGGGGCTGCCTTGAAGACCTCTGACATGCCCTGGAGACATTTTCCCCATTGTCTTGGAGATTAACATTCAGCTCCTCCTTACATAAATTTCTGCAGCTCCCTTGAATTCCTCCTCAGAGAATAGTTTTTTTTGTTTGTTTGTTTTTGTTTGTTTGTTTTCTTTTCTATCACATTGTTAGACTGTAAATTTTCTGAACTTTCATGCTCTGCTTCCCTTATAAAACTGAACGCCTTTGACCACACACAAGTCACCTCATGAATGCTTTACTGCTTAGAAATTTCTTCCGACAGATACCTTAAATCATCTCTCTCAAGTTGTAAGTTCCACAAATCTCTAGGGCAGGGGCAAAATGCCACTAGTCTCTTTGCTAAACCATAACAAGAGTCATCTGTGCTCCAGTTCCCAACAAGTTCCTCATCTCCATCTGAGACCAGTTCAGCCTGGATTTCATTTTCCATATCATTATCAGCATGTTGGTTCAAAGCCATTCAGCAAGTCTCTAGGAAATGCCAAACTTTCCCACATTTTCCTGTCTTCTGAGTCCTCCAAACTGTTCCAACCTCTACCTATTACCCAGTTCCAAAGTTGCTTCCACATTTTCAGGTATCTTTTCAGCAACAACCCACTCTGTTGGTACCAATTTATTGTATTAGTTCATTTTCACACTGCTGATAATGACATACCCAAGACTGGGAAGAAAAAGAGGTTTAATTGGATTTACAGTTCAATTAACTTACATGTCTGGCAAGGCCTCAGAATAATGATGGGAGTTGAAAGACACTTCTTACATGGTGGCGGCAAGAGAAAATGAGGAAGATGTGAAAGAGGAAACCCCTGAAAAAACCGTAAGATCTCATGAGACTTACTACCACTAGAACAGTGTGGGGAAAATGCCCCCATGATTCAAATTGTCTCCCACTGGGTCCCTCCCGCAACACATGAGAATTATGGGAGCACAACTCAAGATGAGATTTGGGTGGGGACACAGAGGCAAACCACATCTCAAACTAATGCTATTAGTAAACTATTACAGATGTTCAAAAGATGGATATGTAACGTATCCTAAACTTTCAAGGCAAGGTTAAATCATTCTGAGAACTTCAGAAAAATGTATGGGAAAAGGTGATGGTCAAGATGGAAATGCCAGAATGGAAGTAAAAACAGTCACATTTTTATGCTATTTTAAGAAATGTCATCACCTGAAGAAAACAATTAATAATTAGTTTTTTCTTCCTAGAAAATCTGTTAAATTGGTTATATAAACAAATGCTTTAAGATATGAAAAATATAATAGAGTTAATCTGCAGCAGCTCATCATACCCTCTACTAACATAAAGCTTTATGATGAGATTTAAAAAAAAAAAAATAAGAGGACTCCTATCACTGATTTTTATTACTACTAATACCTTAACATACTCTCCCCATCTCTTTCTATCATTCTTTTACTAAAAGTTCACAAAAGGAAGTTGATCAGAAAAATATCTATTCAGATATTGATAGAAGAGGAATTCTACTGATATTATTTTATTATGATTCAGAATGCAATGACTGATACAAAAACTATTAGCGGTAATTGAGTTCACTGGAAATCCATAATAAAATAATATTAGCATTTTAATATTAGTGTTTTATAGTTTTCCTTATAGAGATTTTTTTACCTCCTTGGTTAAATTTCTTTCTAGATATTTCTTTAGCTATTGTGAATGAAATTGCTTTCTTTATTTCTTTTTCAGCTCATTTGTTATTGGTTTATAAAAATACCACTGACATTTCTGTGTTGATTGTGTATCTTGCAACTTTACTGAATTCGTTTATCAATTCTAAGAGTTTCTTGGTGGAATCTTTAGGTTTTTCTATATATAAGATCATGTTGTCTGCAAAGAGAGACAATTTGACCTTCTCTTTTCCAATTTGGAAGCCATTTATTTATTTATTTATTTATTTATTTTTTCTTGCCTGATTGCTCTGGCTAGGATTTTCAGTACCGTGTTAAATAGGAGTAGTGAAAGTGGGCATCCTTGTCTTGTTCCAGTTCTTAGAGGGAATGCAGTGTCTCAATTAATGTACAAGAGCTGCTTTGGGCTGCAGAGAGTATATGTAAGGTCATAGTTTTTTAAGGCAACTTGCCTAATCCGTAAGGTTTTGTTTTTGTTTTCAGTAAAAAAGGTGATGTTTTGTCAGGTGTTATTAAAGAAAGCAGCCATCTGCTTAGCAAGGGCCTCAACCTGTAATTCTACGTCCATGGTCACCCCTGGGGGAAAACATGGCTAGTGGACAAATCCACCAGGATACCCGTTTCTGTGGTGCCTGGTCTTTATACTTCCCCGGTGGTAGGGAGAGTGTCTAAATGAGGAAGAATGCATCTTGGTAGGTAAGGTCAATCCCAGCTGCATCTGGAAGTCCAGTTTTAGGGTAAGGCCAATCATGCGTGCTGCAGACCCATAACCAATCCCAGGGGGGAAAGATAGAACCCACCAGGTAGATGACAGCTACTCTGCCACTTTAGCCACACATTGTCAATCAGTTGGAATGTTTGGTTAAATTGTTGATGAGGAAGCCATTCCATATTATCAGTGATAGTTTGGAGTGTGCTGCTATTGTGTCTCCTGATGCATAGTGGTGCACTGCTATTAGACATCATATGCCATCATGTGTGGCATATCCTACAGTGGGAGTGACATTAAACTGTTTATAGACCAGATGAAAAGATGTTTCTTTGTTTCCTCAAAGGTGGGGAACTCATGGGTGGGGTACTATAATTATAGAAGGGCAATAAATGAGAACTCTAATCCTAAGTATAAAAATAACTCCAAGTTCTCTGGTTAACGGGTCGTATACACCATAAACAGCCTATGGTGAAAAAAAAAAAAAAAAAAAGGTAGTTTCCCATAGACCCAACAGTAATTTTTAATTATGGAGGGAAGCTACCATCTGGCCCATTCAGAATGTACTTATGACTATAAAATTAATTAAGAACTTTGTGGTAATAAAAGGGTACTAGTTATTTATATGATTTTTCTTTGTTAGGAACTTTAGATCTTCTCTTGGCTCACCTGACCAAGTGGGCTAGCTGTATGAGGTATTGCGTTGAGGAGGAGCTGTCTTTACCTGAATATGAGGTAACCATGGCTTGATTCCAGCCTGTTTGTCAGAGAAATGAGTGGTCAGCAGCGCCTTATGAAGTCCCGTCCACTCTTTGGCTAACTGCTGGTCTGGTCCTTAGTTTTTGCAGGACTATATAGCACCATATTCCCTGGGCAGAAAAGGTGAAGAGGTTCATCCATGGGATATGAGGCCCTGGAAAGAACACATGCATCATTAGTAATGTATGCCCCAACTGTTGTACATATTGCTTAATTCTTGATTTGTTTACTAGATCTAAAGGTGGAATTCCCACAAATTCTGGATGAGTCTCCCAAAAATTATTTTTAAAGGATTCAACCAAAGCTCCCTTTACAGTACTCTTCTGACCTGGAGTAAGCCAATGGGCAAAACCTTATCCCAGCTTAAATCTGTTACCTGATAGAGTTTTGTCATCATCTTCTTTAAGGTGTGATTATTTTCTCCATCTTTTCCATCAGCTGTGGTCTCTATGATGAATGTAACTACCATTTGACCTGAAAAGCTTGACTTACCTTTTATGTAATTTCAGAAATTTAAAAAAGGGCAATTATCACTTTGTATTGAATGAGAAAATCTGAATCAAGGAACTATTTCCTTCCATAAAGCTTTATCTACTACTGTGGTCCTTCCAAACTTGGTGAAGTAAGACACATTCTGAAAATGTGTCTACAAATGTAAGTAGAAAATTTTAATTTCTCCTTGCCATTAGAGTGAGGTCAACCTGCCAGTCTTTAAACAGACTCATTCTCTTGCATTTCACTGTTTCCCTTGGGAGGAGTAAGTAATTCCTTTATAATAATTTTTGGCACACAGATAACATCTCTGTGTGATTTTATGGACTGTTTTTTTTGAATATGATACCATCTAAGGTATGGCCACATCAGGTTAACCGAGATCTCCTTTCCACAGTGTGTCTCTTTATGTAAGTGTATTACAATTCAATATACCAAGCATTCAGGGAGCAAAATCACCCCATGAATACTAGCTCCAAAGTGAGCTAGGGTCTGTGTCAGCAAAACCCCGGTTGCAGGCACACTCTTCAATCCACACAATATAATGAGACTTGAAGTCTTATAAACCTAAATGGGGTATTGAGAGCACTGAGTATTTGTACTTAACTCCCAAACAACTTGCTTTGCAGCTCTTTCTGCTGCTTGATTCCCCTTGGTTATTTGTGAGTCATCTTTGTGATGCTCTATGTAGTAACTAATCAACCTGGACCAATAAAGCAACTGCTTTCAGCAGGGTGAGGATCTCCATCTATGTTTAATATCCACATTACTGAGGTCAGGAGGCCTCTTTCCTTTCAAATGGCCCTGTGAGCATGCATTACCATAAATGTGTGCTTAGCAACAGTGTAAATCTTTACCTGCTTTCCATATGTCAGTTCTAATGGTCTGGTAAGAGCAATTAATTCAACTTTTTGTGCTGAGGTGCCAGTAGGGAAGGACATGGGTCTCTATTATCCTATCTTCAGTCACCATAGCATACCCTGCTTGGCATCATCCATTTCCCATGAAGTTTATTCTACTGGTGTAAAGCTCCCAGTCTAGCACTTTGGTCAGGCAGGTCTGACTTTCTTGAATTAAATGATCAAGAATTTCCAGACAATTGTGTTCTAGTTCATGGTCAGGATCAGTGGTCAGGAGCAAGGTGGTTGGGTTTAGCTCCATGGTTGCTTGCAAAGTTACATCTGGGATATCCAGAAGGATGGCCTGGCCTGGTATTTGTCCATTCATGCTGAAGTAAGCCAAAAGCCTCCCTTTCTGTTCCAGCAAGTTTAGCAACCAATGAGGCACAAACACAGTGATGCATTGTCTCAGGGTAAATTCCTCTGCCTCCCATAGAATCCCACAGGTGGCAGCCACAGCCCAGAGGCCGGGGGGATATCCTTTGGTGGATTGATGCAGCTTTCTGGAAAAATAAGCTATAGGTTTTGGGGTGTCTTCTAGCATTTGAACCAGTACTCACAGCCCTATATATCTTTTTTTCTCATGGACATGAAGCTTGAATGCCTTCTGAGGATTTGGTGGTCACAGCAATAGGGCTGACATCAACTTTTCTTTCATAGTGTCAGAGAGCTGTTGGAATTCTGCTAGGCAGTGCAGGAGTTCAGAGTCCAGTCTTCTAAAGGCCTCATAAAGAGGCTTAGTCATAAGTCCAAAGTTGGGGATCTGAAATCATCAGAAGCCTGTCATACCGCCAAATTCTCACAGTTTTCTTCTGTTCTTGGGGGCCTTTATAGTTTCTACCACTTGTTTACTAATGGACATTAGGCTTTTTTTCCCCAGTCTTAATTGAAACACAAGGTAGGTCACTTCTGGCTTACTAATTTGAGTCTTGTCAGGGGACACCTTGTATTCACACAGTGCTGGATGATTTAAAACCAAGATGGTATTGGACAGACATTTTTTTATAGCTTAAGCTTGCTATCACCTAATCTTATACATATTGCGATAGTACTCCTTCATCTAGTTGTAAGTTTCTTAAGTCTTTTGCAAATATTTCACCAGAACAGTGGTTAAGTTTTTAAATCCTTGAGGCAACACTGTTCAACAATATTGGAAAATCATCTTTCTTTCTGGGTTTTGCCATTTAAAGATAAATAACATGTGGACTTTTTCCTCAACTGGAATCCAAAAGGAAATATCCTTTAAGTCCAATACTGAAAAACATCTAAAACTACCAGGTATGGCAGTCAATAAAGGATATGGATTGGGCACAGTCAGACGAATATCTTGGTCTATTTTACTGACAGCTCTAAAATCTTTCAGAAAGTAATATTCACTTGTGTGTGGCTTTTTCAGAGGGAGGATGGGGTGTTACATGGAGATCTGAAGGGGCAAATCAGCCCATTCTCTAGAAGTTTTGTAATATAGGCTGAACTAACTTTAAAGCTTCTCTCTTTAGTGAATATTGCTTTTATGGAGTATTTTTGCCCCTTCTTTGGTCTCTATATGCACTGGCTATAAATTTCTAACTTTGCCTGGAGTCCCATCTGCCTATATGCAATTACTCACTTGTTCATAATTTTCCGAGGAGAAGAATATTTTTCCTTTTCATCCTCAGGACAAGTGAGAATCATCTGCAGCCACAGTACCTGTGCCAGTGGGAAATGTAAGAGTAATTGCTGTATCTCTGGAGAAGTTACTTGAGCACTTATTTTGCAAGGCAAGTCACATTCCAAGAAAAGAATTGGACATTCTGGTATATGAAGAAAACTGTCTTAATTACAAGTCCCCAGATAACATTCCGAGGGTTGTAAAATATATTTTTGCCGCATTTCACCTACAACCCTTGTCAAAGACATAGTCATCTTAGTACCCTGTGCATCTGGGGTGTTAAGGACTGAATAAGTCACTTCAATATTAACTACGAAGTCAATTAGCTTGTTCCACGCTGCAAATTTTACTTCAGACTACTGTGTGAAAGTTTTAATTGGCTCCAAAATGTTCAGGGGAGCTCCTGTGCATCATCATTCTTTATCAGAGTCATAGTCCTGTTCCACCGTCTGCAAGTGGGCCTTCTCCCTAACACCCTCTTTCTTTTTCTGGTCCTTGAGTCCTTTTCTTTGGGGGCAATCAGATATTCAGAGGCCTTCCTCTCTACAGTAAGTGCATTGATTATGACCCAAGGCTTTACCCCAATTCCCATCCTTCCTTTGGCAAGAGTTTTCCTACCATTTGTACATATGTCTTTAATAATTTTAATGTCTTCATTTCTCTAGCATAGTATATCCTGCAGGAAACATTAGCTTGGAGAGTTTTATCCCCAGCGACCCTTCTTGCTTTTCCAATTTTCATGTTACATCAGTCATTCTGTTGAAAGAAGATCACAGCATTCTCAATCTGGGGAACCTCTGGGTTTTTAACTGAATGCACTCCAAAAATTCAGAGAGGTCCTTATTTGCCTTTTGGATAACTGCCTGAATTTTATTTAAGCTTTTTGTCTGGGCACCCCACTTCTGAGACCCTGCAGGATGAATATTCTATAATGCTTCAGTCAGGCCACAACCCATAATTGGGGTACCAGTTAGGGTTTGTAACCAGAACCACCCTGGTAGGGTTAGGGGTCCAATTTAGGTTTTCCTGGAGATACCAAAGCTTTTTATTTGCCTTATCTATTACAACCTCCTTATTATTATTTTTTTTTTCTTTTGAGATGGAGTCTAGCTCTGTTGCCCAGGCTGGAGTGTCTGGTGCACGGTCTCTGCTCACTGCAAGCTCCACTTCCTGGGTTCACACCATTCTCCTGCCTTAGCCTCCCAAATGGCTGGGACTACAGGTGCCCATCACCACGCCCAGCTAATTTGTTGTATTTTTTTTAGTAGAGATGGGGTTTCACCATGTTAGCCAGGATGGTCTCGATCTCCTGACCTCGTGATCCACCCACCTTGGCCTCCCAAAGTGCTGGGATTACAGGAGTGAGCCACCGCGCCCGGCCACAACCTCCTTTTTATCTGTGGTCAGGAACATGTACAGAAGAGACTGGACATCTGCCCAGGTGGCCTGGTGCATCATGAAGATAGAGGCAAAAAGTTCAGTCTTTTTCTGTGGGTCTTCTCTATAAGGTCAGTTGGAGCTTTTCTAATTCAATAGATTGGATGACAAAAATGGGCTGTAAGCCCAACAATACCAGCCAAATTATCTCCCGTGGTTTAATCCCATTGCAAGGTACTGCTTGAGCTGATACTGCCCTACTCTGGTCCTAGCGCTACCCTGGTCAAGTTGGGTGTCCTATAGGGTCTTGTTAGAGGAGACTATTCCAATTCCCTGAAATTACTGGGATGTGGCTGTTGCCCCCACTTCCAGGTCTAGGGTCTCATATGGAAATGTTGGACCAGCTCGGTCCAGCACAGTGGCCAGTGTGGCCATTAGACGGACTGCTGGAACAGTGGATAGAGTGACCAGAGCAGCAGCTAGAGTGACAGCTGCAACTCCTGGGACCCTTGCTAGGGTTGCCCTAGAGCAACAGCCAGAGCCATGGCTGGGGCAATGGTTGGGGCAATAGCCAGAGCAGTAGCTGCCAGGATAGCCTTGGAGCCATGCAGAGGCATGGTTGGAGCAGAGGCTGGAACAGGCTCGTTCAAAATATTTAGGAGGCCCATCTTGTTTTTTTTTTTCTCTTCTGGTTTTTACTATTGGGTTTGGTAAGAGCTTTTATTTCAATTTCTCTGTACAGCCAGAAGTCTATTCCATCTCCCGACCTTAGCCCTTTTTATGCCGTAGCAGGAAAGCCTACGTATAGAGCATTTATTCCCATTTTCCAAAGCTGTGACAAAACAGTTCCAGTTGTCATAGGACATAATTCTGGGTGCTCCTCTTTAAAGGTCAATATTCATCATCCTTCAATTTATACATAGGCCAAAAAGTGTTACCACAAGGTTTTTTATATTTGTTTGTTTTTTTGTCACTAGCTGATAGCTATAGGCCTTCTAGTTATCCAGAAGGTGCTCCAGAGAGCTCTGAGATGTAATAGAAGTTTTGCAGCCCATTTTATGTCTCTATAGGGCAACTCCCATAGTAAAAGTCCCAGGGACTGGATGAACTCCCCTGCTCTGGAACTCTTTGTGTATATAATATTCTTGCATTCCCAGTGGGCACACTCACACACATCTCTCCACTCAGCTATGGCAGCCAGTGACATCAAGGAAAGAGTTCCTTGAGTGCTTGGTAGATAACAATTCATATCATTTTATTTATTTCTTTAACTTTACACTAAGTCCAAGTCCTACTGACCTGCCAACTACAACAAATAGAAATAGAGTGACAACAGATAAGGTGATGAACTAGGCAAACAAAAAGAGCCAATGGGTTAGAGTAAGGATTAGCTAAAAACTAGACTCAGATGCTATTCATTCTGTTTTCACATAGGATGCACAGAGGGCAGTGAACAGTGCAGCAGGCCTGTCTAGATGGTCTACCGAAAAGTTCACAAGCTTAGTCTCCCTACATGTCTTGACACAAATATCTACAATATTTCAGAGTCCCAAAAAGCATTACAAAATCAGTGCCTCATATGATAAAAACTGCCTTTTTCTTGGGAGAGGAGTGCTCTATTTCAGTGCCTTCAAATTCCAGTTGAATCTGATCTTTAGCTAGTGGAACTGTCTCACAGACATAATGGAAACTGCTGCACACCATTGGAGAGAGGATAACAATAAACCCACGCACAGACAGAGACATATCCAATGCAGAGAGAGTATTCCAAATGAATCCTGAAATGACAGGAGAAAAGTCCTCAGATCCTGACTTAAACCCAGATGGCACCACAGAATGACCTTCATTAGGTCCACACAGTGCCACAGACAAGCTATTCTAGGCTCAGAGTGCTAGAGAGCCAAAATGGCAGAGACACAGGATTACTGTCTGCACTCTGGTTGACTTACCCAGTTCTTGAAATCCATCAACTTCCCAGATGCTGCTTTCTTTACACCAACAAAGTGTTATAGCAGCTGTTGCCATGGGACTGGAGGCAGAGGAAAGAAAATCCTCAAGAAAAAGGTGATCTTTGTAGCTGGTGGGAATTCCCTGGAGTTCCAGTCACAGTGTCAGAGAACCACAAGCACCTGGCATTTGCAAGTTGCCATCACTCCACCTGGTATCTTGAGCAGGTAAGCCCTGACATGCTGCTATGGTCAATTCCTCTGCTGGTTGGAAACCAGGAGGACAGGCTAAAACACTTGAAACACACAGCTCCTCATATGAGGCAGCAAATTTGTAACTGATCTAAGTTTGGCTGCTTGCCACTTGGAAGCCAAAAATACAAGAAGTGCGTGAAAGGTACAGTGAAAGGAAAGCAGCTTTATTGATCAAATGCCAGCAAGCGAAGAAATTGTGGGGCTAATGCCTCCCATAAGCCATCTCAAATTTTAGGCTGAGTGAAGGGATTTAAGAAGGGAAGCTTGGCATGAAAGCATGAGGGGGCAGTGCAAGATAGCGGGTCTATATGTCTTGTCCTGGTGGCTATCCTGAGTTGTCTCCCTTGAGTGTGAGTTGGCACCATTTCAACAATGGCTGGGTTGTAGATTAATTTCCTTGAGGTAATCTATTGGTGTGTTTTGTGGGGGGTGGGAATGCTGCAGTTGGGTCTTCGTGCCTGGTTCATTTCAAGATTAACCTCTGACATTTCTTTTTTTTTTTTGAGATGGAGTCTCGCTTTGTGGCCCAGGCTGGAGTGCAGTGGCGCGATCTCGGCTCACTGCAAGCTCCACCTCCCAGGTTCACGCCATTCTCCTTCCTCAGCCTCCCCAGTAGCTGAGACTACAGGTGCCCGCCACCACGCCTGGCTAATTTTTTGTATTTTTTAGTAGAGACAAGGTTTCACTGTGTTAGCCAGGATGGTCTCGATCTCCTGATCTGGTGATCCACCCACCTCGGCCTCCCAAAGTGCTGGGATTACAGGCGTGAGCCACCACACCCGGCCAACCTCTGACATTTCTAAACAAACACAAAATTAGGTAAACTAGCACAGTTCAAGGGGTGCCTAATGGGGAAAAGAGGAGAACAAAAAGTTTCAAAGTACCTTTCCAAGCTAAAACTAGAGAAAAGAAAAGAAACAAAAAACAAAAAACACCTTAAAATGTATTTTGAAGCTGAGCTACTTGATTACAAAGTTAGTAATAAGTATTTTTGATGGAGTAATTTTAGTGCAGTGTTAAATTAGCTGGTGACTCAAAATCATTAGTGTAACTAGTTTAGTGTAACTGACATTTATATTTTACTTTCCAGCACTGAGTATTCTTTTTTCAGATAGGAAACTCCAAATTATTGAAAACCCTTTTTCTCCCCTGACATTTCAGTACTCAATGAACTTCTTAACCCTGGCCACTGTCATTTGTTTAGAGATAGGCATTTGGACCAGATTACCATTATGAAACTCAATTCTTGGATTTCTTTTATAATCTATTGAGATAGAAGAAGTTATCTCCTTTCTGGTGGTTTTACCAAGGAAAGGAACCTACACTACTGATTTTGACCTCTGCTTTCTCTCTACCACAAGCTATTTCTTCTGACACTGTTGTGAATAATTCAATTATGGAAAACATTCAGAGGACTGTTGACTGTTTTATTCATATCTATAGACTAAATGTTTAAAAATAATACTAATGAGAGGTGAAGTCAGCTGGATTTCCTGGGTTGAGTGGGGACTTGGAAAACTTTTCTGTCTAGCTAGAGGATTGTAAATGCACCAATCAGCACTCTGTGTCTAGCTAAAGGTTTGTAAATGCACCAATCAGCACTCTAAAATGGACCAATCAGCACTCTGTAAAATGGACCAATCAGTGCTCTGTAAAATGGACCATTCAGCAGGACATGGGTGGAGCCAAATAAGGAAAAGCTGGCCACCCGAGCCAGCAGGGGCAACCCACTAGGGTCTCCGTCCTTGCTGTGGAAGGTTTGTTCTTTCGCTCTTCACAATAAATCTTGCTCCTGCTCACTGTTTAGGTCCACACTACCATTATGAGCTGTAACACTCACCACAAGGGTCTGCGGCTTCATTCCTGAAGTCAGGGAGACCACAAACCCACTGGGAGACCACAAACCCACAAACCTACTGGTCCAGACACATCTGAACATCTGAAGGAACAAACTCCGGACATATTATCTTTAAGAACTGTAACACTAACTGCAAGGGTCTGTGACTTACATTCTTGAAGTCAGTGAGACCAAGAATCCACCAGAAGGAATAAATTCCAGACACATTTTGGCAACCCAGATGGGACTATCCACTATCGCCAAGCGGTGAGCACCATCGGATCCCTTTCACTTGCTATTCTATCCTATGTTTCCTTAGAATTCGAGGGCTAAATACTGGGCAGCTGTTGACCAGTTAAAAGCAACTAACACATCTGCCGAACTAAAGACACTAGTGTCAGGCTTTCTGGGAAAGGGCTCTCTAACAACCCTCCACTCTTTGGAGTTGGGAGGTTTGGTTTGCCTGGAACCAGCTTCCACTTTTCCTGTACTTCTGGGCTGAGCCGCCGGTGTACAGACAGGGGGGCCATTCAGCTCCGGGTTCCCGACAACAGGTTGATTGACACTGCCACCATGAGCGGAACTCTCAAAGTCATGTCGCCCAAGTGAGACTCGCCCATCTATCCTATCTATCCTGACCCTTGCCTCCTGGGTCCTAATGCCTACCAGACAAACTTCCTCTTGCCTCTTTTCTCCAAGGCTAGTCCCACTTCTAAAAACCACTCCCTGTGTCTGGTGCTTTTCTAGTTTCTCCTATAAGAATGATTTCTAATATAAACTTCAGGACTCTGTTACCTTATTTTGGCAGCCAGGCTCCTCAATCAGAAAGACATAATTTTTGCCCAAAGCCCCACTGGGGCAGGGGACTATCTGGAATTTTAGGATCCCTCCTCAGACTAGCAGACCTAACAAAAACTACTCTTGAAGCTAGGATATGGGGAGCCTCAGAAATGATATCCTTCCTATTCACGTGAGGACAAAAGGCATTACTCTTCCAACCCTGGAGCTCCCATCCTTCTCTCAGGGTATGGCCCTCCACTTCATTTTTGGGGCATAACATCTTTATAGGACACGAGTAAAGTCCTCTTACAGGTTTTTGAGAATGCATCGGTAAGGGCCACTAAATCTGGCCTTCCTTGGTCCTCGTTGTCTAGAAGGAAAACTAGTGTTTCTGCTGCTGTGTCGGTGAGCACAACTGTTCTGATCAGCAGGGTCCAGGGACTGTTGCAGGTTCTTGGGCAAGAGGTGTTTCTGCTGCTGCGAGGACGTTGAGTGCAACTATTCCAATCAGCAGGGTCCAAGGACGGTTGTGGGTTCTTGGACAGGGGAGAAACAAACAAACCAAAACCACAGGCAGTTTTGTCTTTCAGATGGGAAACACTCAGGCATCAACAGGCTCACCATTGAAATGCATCCTAAGCCATTGGGACAAATTTGACCCACAAACCCTGAAAAAGAGGTGGCTCAGTTTTTTCTGTGCTATGGCTTGGCCACAATATTCTCTCTCTGATGGGGAAAAATGACCACCTGAGGGAAGTATAAATTACAATACTATCCTACCTTTTCTTGACCTTTTCTGTAAGAGGGAAGGCAAATGGAGTGAAGCACCTTATGTCCAAGCTTTCTTTACATTGAAGGTGAATCCACAACTGTGCAAAGATTGCAATTTATATCCCACAAGAGGACCTCTCAGCTTACCTCCATATCCTAGCCTCCCTATAGCTCCCTTTCCTATTAATGACAAGTCTCCCCTAATCTCCCCTGCCCAGAAGGAAACAAGCAAAGAAATCTCCAAAGGACCACAAAAACCCTTGGGCTATCAGTTATGTCCCCTTCAAGCTGTAGGGGGAGGGGAATTTGGCTTAACCTGGGTACATGTCCCCTTCTCACTCTCTGATTTAAAGCAGATCAAGGCAGACTTGGGGAAGTTTTCATATGATACTGATAGGTACACAGATGTCCTACAGGGTCTAAGGCAAACCTTTGACCTTGCTCGGAGAGATGTCATGCTACTGTTAGATCAAACCCTGACCTTTAATGAAAAGAATGCGACTTTAACTGCAGCCTGAGAGTTTGGAGATACCTGGCATCTTAGTCAAGTAAATGACAGAATGACAGCTGAAGAAAGGGACCAATTCCTTACCGGTCAGCAAGCCATCCCCAGTATGAATCCCAGCTGGGATCTTGACTCAGATCATGGGGACTGGAGTGGCAATATCTGTTGATCTGAATTCTAGAAGGACTAAAGAGAATTAGGAGAAAGCCCATGCATTATTCAATGATGTCTACCGTAACTCAGGGAAAGGAAGAAAATCCTTGTGCCTTCCTCAAGTGGCTACAGGAGGCCTTAAGAAAATATACTCCCCTGTCACCCAACTCACTAGAAGGTCAACTGATCCTAAATGATGAGTTTATTACTCCATCAGCCTCAGATATCAGGAGAAAGCTTCAAAAGTGAGCCCTGGACCCTAAATAAAATCTGGAGGCATTATTAAACCTGGCAACTTTGGTGTTCTGTAAGAGGGACGAAGAGGAACAGGCCCAAAAGGAAAAGCAAGATCAGAGAAAGGCAGCAGCCTTAGTCATGGCCCTCAGACAAACAAACCTTGGTGGTTCAGAGAGGACAGAAAATGGAGCAGGCCAATCACCCGCTAGACCTTGTTATCAGTGTGGTTTATAAGGACACTTTAAAAAAGATTGTCCAATGAGAAACAAGCTGCCCCCTCATCCATGTCCACTGTGCTGAGGCAATCACTAGAAGGCACACTGCCCCAGAGGGCAAAGGTTCTCTGGGCCAGAAGCCCCCAACCAGATGATCTAATAACAGGACTGAGGGTGACTGGGGCAAGTGCCAGCTCATGTCATCACCCTCATTGAGCCCTGGGTACATTTGACCCTTGAGGGCCAGGAAATTGGCTTCCTCCTGGACACTGGCATGGCCTTCTCAGTGTTAATCTCCTGTCTGGGACGACTGTCCTCAAGGTCAATTACCATCTGAAGAATCCTGGGACAGCCTGTAACCAGGTTTTTCTCCCACCTCCTCAGTAGTAATTAGGAGACTTTACTCTTTTCACATGCCTTTCTTGTTATGCCTGAAAGTCCCACACCCTTATTAGGGAAGGATATATTAGCCAAAGCTGGAGCTATTATCTACATGAATATGGGGAACAAGTTACCCTTTTGTTTTCCCCTACTTGAGGAGGGAATCAAACCTGAAGTCTGAGCATTGGAGGGACAATTTGGAAGGACAAAAAATACCTGCCCAGTCCAAATCAGGCTAAAAGACCCCACCACTTTTCCTTATCAAAGGCAATATCCCTTAAGGCCTGAAGCTCATAAAGGATTATAGGATATTGTTAAACATTTAAAAGCTCAAGGCTTAGTAAGGAAATGCAGCAGTCCCTGTAACACCCCAATTCTAGGAGTACAAAAACTGAACAGTCAGTGGAGACTAGTGCAAGATCTTAGACTCATCAGTGAGGCAGTAATTCCTTTATATCCAGTTGTACCCAACCCCTATACCCTGCTCTATCAAATACCAGAGGAAACATAAGGATTCACTGTTCTGGACCTCAAGGATGCCTTCTTCTGTATTTCCCTGCACTCTGACTCCCAGTTTCTCTTTGCCTTTGAGGATCCCACAAACCACATGTCCCAACTTACGTAGATAGTCTTGCCCTAAGGGTTTAGGGATAGCTCTCATCTGTTTGGTCAGGCACTGGCCCAAGATCTAGGCCACTTCTCAAATCCAGGCACTCTGGTACTTCAGAATGTAGATGATTTACTTTTGGCTACCAGTTCGGAAGCCTCATGCCTGCAGGCTACTCTAGATCTCTTGAATTTTCTAGCTAATCAAGGGTACAAGGTGTCTAGGTTGAAGGCACAGCTTTGCCTATAGCAGGTCAAATATCTAGGCCTAATCTTGGCCCGAGGGACCAGGGCCCTCAGCAATGAATGAATACAGCCTATACTGGCTTATCCTCACCCTAAGACGTTAAAACAGTTGTGGGGGTTCCTTGGAATCACCAGCTTTTGCTGACTATGGATACCCGGATACAGTGAGATAGCCAGGCCACCTCTATACTCTAATCAAGGAGACCCAGAGGGCAAATATTCATCTAGTAGACTGGGAACCAGGGGAAGAAACAGCCTTCAAAACCTTAAAGCAGGTCCTAGTACAAGCTCCAGCTTTAAGCCTTCCCACAGGATAAAACTTCTCTTTATACGTCACAGAGAGAGCAGGGATAGCTCTTGGAGTCCTTACTCAGACTCGTGGGACAACACCACAACCAGTGGCATAGCTAAGAAAGAAATTGATGTAGCAGCAAAAGGCTGGCCCCACTATTTAAGGGTAGTTGTGACAATGGCTATCTTAGTTTCAGAGGCTATCAAAATAATATAAGGAAAGGATCTCACTGTCTGGACTAGTCATGATGTAAATGGCATACTAGGTGCCAAAGGAAGTTTATAGCTATCAGACAACTGCCTCCTTAGCTACCAGGCACTACTCCTTGAGGGACTGTTGCTTCAAATACGTATGTGTGTGGCCCTCAACCCTGCCACTTTTCTCCCAGAGGATGGGGAACCAATCAAGCATAACTGCCAACAAATTATAATCCGGACTTATGCTGCCCGAGGTGATCTCTCAGAAGTCCCCTTAGCTAATCCTGACCTTAACCTGTATACTGATGGAAGTTCATTTGTAGAGAATGGGATACGAAGGGCAGGTTATGCCATAGTTAGTGATGTAACCGTACTTGAAAGTAAGCCTCTTCCCCCAGGGACCAGCGCCCCGTTAGCAGAACTAGTGGCACTTACCCTAGACTTAGAACTGGGAAACAGAAAAAGAATAAATGTGTATACAGATAGCAAGTGTGCTTATCTAATCCTACATGCCTATGCTACAATATGGAAAGAAAAGGAGTTCCTAACCTCTGGGTGAATATCCATTAAATACCATAAGGAAATTATAGAGTTATTGCACGCACTGCAAAAACCCAAGGAGGTGGCAGTCTTACACTGCCTAAGCCATCAGAAAGGTGAAGGAGAAAAGGCGAAGGAAACCATCAGGCAGATGCTTAGGCCAAAATTGCTGCCAGGAGGAACCTCCCATTAGAAATACCTACAGAAGGACCCTTGGTCTGGAACAACCCCCTCCAAGAGATTAAGCTCCAGTATTCCCCCACTGGAACAGAATGGGGACTTTCACGGGGGCATAGTTTTCTCCCCTCGGAGTGGTTGGCAACAGAAGAAGGAAAGGTACTTATACCCAAAGCCAACCAGTAGAAAATACTTAAAACCCTCCACCAAACTTTTCATATGGATATTGAAAACACTCATCAAATGGCCAAATCCCTATTTACAGGGCCAAATCTCCTCCAGACCATCTGACAGGTAGTCAAAGCCTGTGAGGTGTGCCAAAGGAATAATCCCTTGGTCCATCATAAGGCCCCTTTGCGGGAACAAAGAATAGGTCATTATCACGGAGAGGACTGACAGTTAGACTTCACCAATATGCCTAAGTCAAAGGGATTTCAGTACTTGTTGGTTTGTGTCCAGTACTCAATGAATTTCTTAACCCTGGCTACAGTGATATTTTAGAGTTAGGTATTTGGCTCAGATTAGAATTATAAAATTCAGGCATTGGATTTCATTTATAATATATTGAGAAAGAAAAAGTGCTCTGGTTGGTTTTGCCAGGAAAAGGAACCTAGACTGCAGATTTTGACAACTATTCTTCTGTAAGTCGAGAGACGTCCCCCCACCCCCCGCCCAACTGTGAGAATGACATCCACGATGAGTGAGCTTGGAATTTAGAGAGATAGAGATAGTAAACATAAAGTCATGCTCAAGCTACTTAATTCAGCTATACCTGAAACAAACCTTATTTATTTGCTCCAATAAAGTAATATGCTGTTTGTTATTTTTTCACTAAGCATATTTAAATTGGTATTATAGAGTTTGCTACCTGGTGAGTTACAACTCATACAACTAGTAAGTAAAAGAGTACTTATTTTATTAATTCACATCTTCACAGTACAATTTAGTAATGGAAGTAAAGCCAAATCTACCATATACAAAATTCAGATTATTTTGATTTAGATTAAATATTATAGAAGCATAAATGACTCATTCTTTGACTTAAAAAATCTTTAGTACTTAATGATCAGTCACATTTGTGTGCAGAATTTAATTATCTACTAAGGAAATGATGTACTTTCATCTCAGGATCAAAATTTTAAACAAATGTAGGGAATGTTTAAACTGTCACTTGATATATCAAGTCACAACTTTATCAGCAATTGAAGAAATGTAAAAATGTGCAATTAAAAGAAATGCAAAATCTATTTTTACATAAAACTTTCACCTTATTAAACTGTTTTTAGTTATTAGTCTGACAGATGCTAGTGTGTGTAGGTGGAAGAAAAATGTTTTAATATAATTAAGTTTAATACTTGAGTAGGAATAATGAATTCTTTTTGCACTCCTGCAGGTAAAAAGCTGTGCGTCTTCAGAATGTTTTCTGAACTCTCTGATATTTGAAAACAAAGTTTATTCCCTACAGCAATTGTTGTGGTATTTGTTCCATGAACTCTTCCAGTGTATACATTTATACACTGCATAATTGTACATGCAGTACCTGAGACATATGCTTAGTATTAGGATCAACATAAAACTATTAGATTGATTAGTACAAAAAAACAGCAGAAGGATGAATAATGGAGTGATTATTTTTCCAACTTAAAAACGATTCAATAAAATAATTTTGAAAAAAAATTCTAAGCAATGTAAACTGAGGCAAATATTTTTTCATTGTTTTGCATATAAAATATTTCAATTTTTATGCCTTTGAGATGATATTTATGACTTTCATCTAGGGATACGAACCCTTGACTATCTGTTGATTGCTGACTTCCCCAGGCTTTTATCTCTCTATTCTCACATACAACCCAGCTACTTGGACTTTAATTTATTTCTTCTTCTAAGCTGTTTCCAGTTTTATATAATTTGCAAATGCATTTTCTCTCTCTCCAGAATGGTAGTCTTTATATTCTTTACTTGCCTAATTCTTCCTCCTCTCTCATATATTACTTTAAATGCTACATGCTGAGTTACTCTTCCTTTAATACCTCAACACTAATCAAAATTTAGTCCCTTTTAGTTGCTATTTAGTCCCAATTTAGTTGCTATTTTCCTAAAGATAAATTACTATAGTTTGTAAATACACATACACGTATGATATAATTTGGATATTTGTCCCCTTTACATATCATGTTGAAACGTGATCTCTAATGTTGGATGTGGGGCCTGGTGGGAGGTGTATGGCTCATGGGAGCTGATGTCTCATGAGTGGTTTAGTGCAGTCCTCATGATAGTGAATGAGTTCTCGCAAGATCAAGTTGTTTAAAAGCGTGGCTTCTCCCAATCCCCACCCCCACAAACCCTGCTTTCTGCTCCCACTCCCACTCCTGCTATGTGACGTGGCTGCTCCTGCTTCACCCTGAGGATTCCACTGAAGCTGAGCAGATGAGCAGATGCTGGGGCCATGCTTGTTCAGCCTGCAGAACCGTAAGCCAATTAAATCTCATTTCTTTGTAAATTACCAAGCCTCGGTTATTTCTTTATAGCAACACAAAATGGCCTCTATATATTCACACGTAAGTATATATACATATATACACTGCACTATGGTACATGCAGTGTCTGAGACACATGCCTAGTAGATATTAGGATCAATATAAAACTATTAGATTGGTTAATATAAAAAAAAAGGAGAAGGATGAATGATGGGGTACTTTTTTTCTAGATTCACTTCTTTGTATTTTAACATAAATTTAAAAGAAAGTAGCTTTTTAGATTTATGAACAAAATATTCAAGATTTTGTAAAAATTGTATTGCTTTGACTTTCTCACATTTCCAAACAATATCTAAAATTTAATGTAACAAAATATATGAAAACATTTATCACACATTAATGTAGTTTAAAGCAAACAAGTGCAGTGAATGGAAACATACTTTCAATAACAAATTTATAATATTTCCTTAGAAGACACTACTACTTTTACTGAAAACAAAACTTGAATTTAAACTTACCCTGCTAGGGCCGGGCGCGGTGGCTCAAGCCTGTAATCCCAGCACTTTGGGAGGCCGAGACGGGCGGATCACGAGGTCAGGAGATCGAGACCATCCTGGCTAACACGGTGAAACCCTGTCTCTACTAAAATACAAAAAATTAGCCGGGCGTGGTGGCGGGCTCCTGTAGTCCCAGCTACTCGGGAGGCTGAGGCAGGAGAATGGCGTGAACCCGGGAGGCAGAGCTTGCAGTGAGCTGAGATCGGCCACTGCACTCCAGCCTGGGCAACAGAGCGAGACTCCGTCTCAAAAAAAAAAAAAAAAAAAACTTACCCTGCTTTGTAAGCCTCAATTATTCCCTATATAGATGACATATTGTTTCCTTCTCATTACACATATACAGACAGGCATATCTGCCTTTCCTGTCTATTGGGCTTATGTCTTAAATTTCAACCACTAATCATCACTCCATGAATGCCTCCATCTTCCCCTCCCCTGAAATGTGTCACTATCTCCTTTTCCTCACTGGATAACTTGTATTTATTCTGTAAGATTTCATTTTAAAAAGTTTTTTTGTTGATACTACTTTAATGCTTATCCTAAATTCTAAATGTTGTATTTTCTAAAGGTTTTGTGGAAGTATAACATAGAGATGTAATGGAGTGAATCATAGGTTTGTAGCATGAGAAATCGTTACAAAATACAAATGCTCACATACCAGAAATGCAATATTACTGTTCTCCTAAAGATCTACTATTTTATCCTTTCAGTCACTACCCTCCTTTTCATTTCAAAGGTAAACATTACTCTTATTTCTAATAACATAACTCAATCTGCCTGTCTCTGAACTTTAAAGATGGAATCGTACATTTTTGTGTTTGATTTTAGCCTGGACTGTCTTTGGTAAGCATCATAATTCTGAGATTCTTCATAGTGTTTCACAGAGATGGGATATATTTTTATTGTTGCATAATATTCTGTTTTAAAAATACATTCAGGTTGTTCTTTTTATTACCATTCAACCAATTATTGATGAACATATATTTACCTGTCTCTCTTTATTGGCTATTCTGAATAATGCTGCTAGCAACATTCCCATTTTAATTTACACATACTTATCTACTCAGGCTAGATACACACGTGCACACAAGCATCCAGAAGTCAAATCAGTGAGTCATAGGGTATCTTTATGTGAATACTGCCAGATTTCCACAAAATATTTGTATCGATTTGCCAGCTACCCCCAAATAAAAGTACCAATTGTTACACAGCTTAGTCGATACTAAGATTTTGTCTTTCTTATTTTCTTTTTTCTCATGTGTAAGCACAGCATAACTTTTTTATTTTTATAGTCTTGTTTATTTTTAATGTTTATGTACATATTTTACAGAGTACACGTGATATTTTGATCCAAGTATACAATCTATAATGATCAAATCTGGGTAATTGGAATATCCATCACTGCAAACAATTATCATTTCTTTGTGATGAAAACATTTCAAATCTACTCTTCTAGTCACTTTGTAACATACAATAAATCATTTTTAACCTTGATCATCCTATTGCGGTGCTGAACACTAGATCTTTATTAGCATTCACACGTCCACACAAATTTATTGAAATATTGATTCAAATTGTGTTGAATACATAAATAAATTTGTGAAAAAATTGTCATTAAAATATCAAATTTTCTAACTGTTTTTGCCATACTGATCTATATATTTGATTTCACTTTAATTTTTGGTAGCAATATTGTAAAGTTTTTCTTGTAGAAGTCTTGCACTTATACTGACATATATGTAACTGTAAGACAACAAAAAGCATTTCTTTCTAATTTATACAATTTTGGTGATTTAGAATAATTCAAGTGATTTTTTTGTTCAATTACTTAGCCAGCTTTACTTATAATTTAAAATAATGTATTGCTATATTCTTCTGAATTTTCTAACCACTCAAATATGTTGTCTGTAATTAATCATAGTCTATGTCTTTATTTCCAATTTTATAATTTTCTCTTATGTATCATATAGGACTGACAAGGACCTTGAATGTAGCATTGAATTGACATGATGACAGAGCACATGTTTTTCTCATCATTGATTCAGAGAAAGAGCCTCAAAGTGTTTGTGGATTTTGTTGGTAGTGTTATTAGCATCCTATATCTAATGTTTTAAAAACTATTTCCTTTGTAGTCACGTATTAAGTTTATATAATAATTAAAGATACAATTTTACTGAATAATTTTTCTACATCTTTTTATATCTCCACGTATTTTTTCTCTATTTTATTAATCTCATAAATTACCTTGATTGATTTATGAATGGCAGAGAAATAATACAATTCTGGAATAAACCTAATCTGTTCATAATTTTTTTTTACATTTAAATATTTGAATTTGACTTAATAGTATATAATCTAGAATTTTATGCTGATGTTTATGAAAGTTATTGGTCAATAATTAAATGTCATTGCAAATCTTTGTCAGGTTTTGTTAGCAGGATTATTATAGTCCTCAAAGCAAGTCTAGGAATGTTTTCATCTATCCCTTGAAATTCATAATTTGTTGAAATTCATAATGAGTTGCCTTTTTCTTAACTATTTGATTGCATTTACTAGGGAAGTCATCTCTACCTACAGTTGTTTTTGTGGGAAGGGTTAAATTTTATTATATAGAATAATTCAGATTTCAAAATTTTATCATGTCTTTTTGGGTATTTCCTAGGACGTTTTTCTATCTCATTTATATTTTCAGATATATTTATATAAAGGTATTTGTAATATGCTTTTATAATCATTTTCGTACTCATAACATCTCTAATAATATCCACTTTATCATTCCTATTATAGATTACTGGGCTTCTTTCTTATATCTTGATCTGTCTCACCAGGGGTTTATTATTTTTGGAAACATATTATAGAATATATAATTAACCTATATTATCATGATTATTTTCTATCTTGTGATTTCTTCAGTTAATTTAAATTAGAGGAATGCTTAGATCATTGAGTCCTCACCTTATTTTATGGAATAGGCAGTGAGCATACAGCTCTTCTAATTACAGCTAGCAATTTTAGCGTTCAATTAAAATATTTTCTAATTTTATAATTATTATTTTCATCTCAATTTTGGTTATTTGGGCTTCTGCTTTCCAATTGAATTGGAATTCCATAGTTACTTGCTTTAGTATTGATTTTTAAGTGAATACCATGATATTAGATGATATATCATTTATTTTAAGCTTTTGATATATTTTGTGACTTACTCTGTGGCCCAACATGTGGTAAATTTTAGTTAACCTTCCATCATGTGTACTTCCAAAGAATGTATTCTGAATTTGTTGGGATTAGGTCATATTTATCAATCAGTTTGTTCATATATTTTACAAGCTTACTGATTTTTTTCTCATCAGTTTATCAGTTCCTAAGAAAGTTGTTTAAATATTTCCAAATATGCTTTTGGATTTTTCTATCATTTAGTTCAGTTAATTTTAACTTAAGCATTTCAGGGCAATTATTAGGGCATAGTTACAATTTTATATTTTATGGTGATTTTCAATTTCTATTATGACATTTCATCACATTACTTCATCATAATTATAAAGTTGCTTTTTATCTCTAGAAATAATGTATAATTGACAGATACCTTAAAAGAAGAGACAGCATCAAACGCAGGGCTCCGGTGCCTGAGCTTTCTTTCCTTCCTGGAATCTCATGGCCACCAAACACTTACCACATTCATTGCCCCAGTACCTTCAAAAAATGGTTGTAGTTTTTACTTTGTTTTGTTTCATTATTTTAGTTTTTTCATGTAGGAAGATTTTCCTAACAACCTAGTACACAATTTTCAGAAGATCACTCTATTTTTTGCTGATTTTACCAAGTGAACTGTATCTGGCAAGCAGAGGTGTCTTCTAAGCATACAATTCAGTAACTGTATATAATTTAGTTGATGTTTAGTGATTTTAATTTTATGGATATGTACATAGTAAGACCACATAAGGATTCTCAAAAAAACTAAGGACAATGCAAGTAAATATAAAGATTTCACAAGTGGAAAAATATTGACATCAAAATTATCTTTCTATTGTAAAATAAAACTAATGAATGGTGGAAATAAGATAAGCTTTATTAAAAAACAAAAAAAAATTCTGAATTAAAAGATAAAGCAGTAGAGATGCCTCACACTTTTACATATGTATCTTATTTCACCCTCAATGAAATTCTATAATAACTGAAATTCTGCTACCCCAAGGTTTTCAATTCAAGGGATATTACTTCTCTTTGATTAAAACATAAATATAGAAATGACACATAACTTCTGCATCTGGCTACTGTATACCTCTCCAGCCTAACATTACGAAATTTTCTCTTTTCTTTAAGTTAACTAAATATTCTTTAAGTTAACCAAAGTACCATAAACTGGATGACTGGATGACTGAGCATTTATTTGCATGTAGGGTATTCTTATCTTCAAATACTCAATCTTTCTCTCTTAGGCCACTTTATTTCTTTCACTTTCAAAAATTAAAATCAAATATAATTTTCCAAATAAGCCTTTTTTCATCTTACAAACTAAGGACTTTTTAATTGTCGTCTACACAGTATTTTTCTTCAGAGATCTGCCTTAAAACAATTGATGGTATCTGTCTCACAGATTTATGACAATTGAATATAATGAATGTGTGCAATAATCAGAAGATTTCCCAGAATATTATTACTCAATAAAGTTTAGCTATTATAGTTATTTCCATTGTTACGTAAAATGAAGAATTTTCAAATGAGTAAAAAGTTTCCTCCAAAGACCCACTTATTAAATGGCCATGTTTTATTTCATAATCAAAAATATTTTTTAAATTCTTGCGTGCCTTTCTTTTTCAGCCATTTTGCATATTTTCCTGACAATTCCCTGATGTATGTGTAGGTATATTCATCTATATGAATATATGTTTGTACATTTGGACACAGAGACTCACATTCACACACTGACACATGTACATTTGTAACTGAATACTTGATGGACTTCCTATAGTGTTTTTAATATACTAGTTAAATAAATTTAAGTAGTTAGTTTGATAATCTATTATTTTCACAAAATAGTGAAAATTCATACATTATTGGCAGTAGTTATTTTGATCTGTTGGAAATAATTCATTTATTTCATGGATTAATTACAAAAATATTTTATTAATAATATTCTTTTATATTTGCTTGTTTGTTTTTTTCAAATAGCCAACATTTATCCAAAATGGCAACTTGGAACCAAAAAGTTTCTCTTTAGGCTATAGAAAAATCTTCTTATCATTCATGTAGCGATGCTCATGTTTACTACATTTAATCTCTCACAAGTGCTTGAATATAACTTTTTCTGAACCTAAGATAAATGTAAAATAAAATTAAAATAACATTGTAATAGAAATATAGAGTTTTTGATGTTGTGCATACATGTGTACTGCCCAGTGTTGTGTGATATGGTACATCAGCATCTGATTTCATTTTTTTCCCACTCAGCTGCTTATTAAAGTTGTTTATTTTCTTCCTAGGCTATAAAAGGAAGGTTATGAAGATTATGAGATTTTAGCAGTAATCACAGGCCAACCTCCACCATTAACATATAGCACTTAATCTAGTTTTAAAATAGAAATGTAAAAGCTGTATTTTACAGTTCACACTTTATATTAGAGATGTGCAAGCACATATAAATGTAAAATGATTTTAAAATATTTTCCAATTGAGATTCTTCCTGGTGAATAGCTTATGTAACATATAGTTTTAAAAAAAGGCATTTGATAACAAGGTTAATGAGTTTTATTAAACTGTGTATGTGTAGGAAAGCGTGTGTGTCCTGTATATGTGTGTGTATGTACATATGCATAAAAAAGAGCATTCTTATACATCCATAATAGACAAACAGAGAGCCAAATCATGAGTGAACTCCCATTCACAATTGCTTTAAAGATAATAAAATACCTAGGAATCCAACTTACAAGGGATTTGAAGGACCCCTTCAAGGAGAACTACAAACCACTGCTCAAGGAAATAAAAGAGGACACAACCAAATGGAAGAACATTCTATGCTCATGGACAGGAAGAATCAATATCGTGAAAATGACCATACTGCCCAAGGTAATTTAGAGATTCAATGTCATCCCCATCAAGCTACCAACGATTTGCTTCATGGAATTGGAAAAAAACTAAATTAAAGTTCATATGGAACCAAAAAAGATCCCGTGTTGCCAAGACAATCCTAAGCCAAAAGAACAAAGCTGGAGGCATCATGCTACCTGACTTCAAACACTACTACAAGGCTACAGTAACCAAAACAGCATGGTACTGGTACCAAACAGAGATATAGACCAATGGAACAGAACAGAGCACTCCGAAATACTACCACAAATCTACAACAATCTGATCTTTGACAAACCTCACAAAAACAAGAAATGGGGAAACAATTCCCTATTTAATAAATGGTGCTAGGAAAACTAGCTAGCCATATGTATAAAGCTGAAACTGGATCCCTTCCTTACACCTTACACAAAAATTAATTCAAGATGGATTAAAGACTTAAATGTTAGACCTAAAACCATAAAAACCCTAGAAGAAAACCTAGGCAATACCATTCAGGACATAGGCGTGGGCAAGGACTTCATGTCTAAATCACCGAAAGCAATGGCAACAAAAGCCGAAATAGACAAATGGGACCTAATTAAACTGAAGAGCTGCTGCATAGCAAAAGAAACTACCATCAGAGTGAACCTACAGAATGGGAGAAAATTTTGCAATCTATTCACCTGACAAAGGGCTAATAATATTCAGAATCTACAAAGAACTTAAACAAATTTACAAGAAAAAAAAAACATCAAAAAGTGGGCAAAAGATATGAACAGACACTTCTCAAAAGAAAACATTTATGCAGCCAATAGACACATGAAAAAATTCTCAGCATCACTGGCCATGAGAGAAATGCAAATCGAAACCACAATGAGATACCATCTCACACCAGTTAGAATGGCGATCATTAAAAAGTCAGGAAACAACAGCTGCTGGAGAGGATGTGGAGAAATAGGAACTCTTTTACACTGTTGATGGGACTGTAAACTAGTTCAACTGTTGTGGAAGACAGTGTGGCGATTCCTGAAGAATCTTGAACTAGAAATACCATTTGTCCCAACCATCCCATTACTGGGTATATACCCGAAGGATTATAAATCATGCTGCTATAAAGACACATGTACATGTATGTTTATTGAGGCACTATTCACAATAATAAAGACTTGGAACCAACCCAAATGCCCATTAATGATAGACTGGATTAAGAAAATGTGGCACATATACACCATGGAATAGTACGCAGCCATTGAAAAGGATGAGTTCATGTCTTGTAGGGACATGGATGAAGCTGGAAACCATCATTCTCAGCAAAATATCACAAGGACAAAAAACCAAACACCGCATGTTCTCACTCATAGGTGGGAACTGAACAATGAGAGCATTTGGACACAAGAAGGGGATCATCACACACCGGGGCCTATTGTGGCGTGGGGGGAGAGGGGAGGGATAGCATTAGGAGATATACCTAATGTAAATGATGAGTATAAATGATGAGTTAATGGTTGCAGCACCCCAACATGGCACATGTATAGATATGTAACAAACCTGAACATTGTGCACAAGTACCCTAGAGCTTGAAGTATAATAATAATAATAATAAAAGAGCTGAGAAGAAAAAATGGTGCTAAAATAAGTTTCCTTTATCAAATAACATGAGTATAGATACAGGAAAGCCATTGTAGCTGTGATAACACAAAACTCAGATTATTTTATGGTTACTTGAAACATGGGTGAATGCTGACTCACAAAAAATAAATATGTTATTTAAAATTTTATTTGACAGCTTCTTGGACTATGGGTAAATGCTGAAATAAAATTGAGAATATTTATTGTAACAAAAACTTCATTGTTCCTAAAAATACTGTTCCATGATTCAACTTTCATTTTAAGACATAAACACATTTATTTTAATAGTTCATAAAACACTCTCCAAATTGCTAAAAATCTCCCGGAAAATTGCACTGTATCTTAAATAGACAGCTTGCCTCTGGATTGGTTTTCTCTGTTATTTGTTAAAAGCAAATGTTCGGCCGGGCGCGGTGGCTCAAGCCTGTAATCCCAGCACTTTGGGAGGCCGAGACGGGCGGATCACGAGGTCAGGGGATCAAGACCATCCTGGCTAACGCGGTGAAACCCCGTCTCTACTAAAAATACAAAAAACTAGCCGGGCGTGGTGGCGGGCGCCTGTAGTCCCAGCTACTCGGGAGGCTGAGGCAGGAGAATGGCATAAACCCGGGAGGCAGAGATTGCAATGAGCTGAGATCTGGCCACTGCACTCCAGCCTGGGCGACAGAGCGAGACTCTGTCTCAAATAAAAAAAAAAAAAAAAAAAAAAAAAAAAAAGCAAATGTTCATTTGTCAAATGCAAATATATGTTCTGTTTTACGTATATATGTGTATATAATTGTATTTAATGATTATTTTACAATGTCACGTAATAAAACTGGATATGTAAATCAGAAACATTAAAGAAAATATGTTCCAAATATCTTTTCCCTTGGTAACCTATTATTTCAACAAGCTAAACATTTTAAACTTCTGGTAAAATTATTTTTCCATAAGCCTCCCATAACAAATAAGGTATTAATAAACATGAATACTTAATACGTTACATAAACTAGAATGATATACACCACTTATCCCAAGAAGATAAATCAAAATTAGTCTTAAATATTAACACAAATCATCAATATCAAGTATAGTGTCTTAATCAGTTTGGAATGCTGTAACAAAGTACCATAAACTGGAAGACTTACAAGCAACAGAAATTTATTTCTCACTGTTATGGAGACTAGAAGTTCAAATTCAGGGTCCCAGCATGGTCAAATTCTGGCGAAGGTCTTTTCTGGGTTGCAGATTTTCAACTTACATGGTGAAAAGAATGAGCTAGTTCTCTGGCCTCTTTCTGTAATAGCGCTAATGCCATTTAGTAAGGCTCCGTTTAACTGCTGCTCAAAGATCCTACCTCCAAGTACCATCATATTGAGTTCAGCCTTCAACATGTGAGTCTTGAAGGGGCACAAACATTCAGTCCATCACAACCAGATTTATTCGATTTACAATACATCTTCAAACAGCCAGCAATTCGTTGATTTAATTTTTATAACACAGATCAATAGAAAAAAATAAACTTAAGTTACATTAAATAAAGCATACAAAATATATGTTTTAAGCAGATATACATTTCAGTAATTGATCAGAATTGAGATCATTAGGTAATTGTAATAAATTTGTGCCCGATCATTTTCTTTTTGGTGTGTCTCAGATTGATAGCTCAGAGTTGAGCACTATTTGATAATATGGAAAATATGACATATTACTTTTGGTATACTACATTTTAAGCAGATTATATCATTTATTGGTATGTTTATAATTTTAAGAACATACATAATTTATGTCTGCACTAAGAAGTTGCTGTCAAAACAGTTATATTTTCAAAAAAATATTTTCTATATGATCATTGTATATTTTTGAAGTTGTTTAATTGCAGTTTCATAAATAGTCAAAGTTTCAAATCTCTCTCTAATCATCAGAGCCCAAAGTTAGAGGAAATATCATTAAGTAAAGTTAGCACAAAAAATTTTCCCATCACCACATTTTGTGTTAATTTTTCCTGATTTTTTAAGCCAAAAAAAGCATTGTATTTCTTTAAATTAAATGAATCTATAGTAACTGACCATAAAATTTTAATTATATTTAGCTCTTCTAAAACATATATAAAGCACAAGGAAATAATTTTATAATCATAATTGTTAAATGAACTTAGTACTGGTATATGAATTAATAAATGAAAAAATGTTGAACTTTGTTTCTTTAAACCATCAAGAAAAATGTTTGAAAGGGAGAATGTCTTTTCCTGATATTTCTTTACCATCTCTTCTTAACTTGCTTGGGATTTTAAACAAGAAAAAAACATTCTTCCAGAATCAACAAGCTAACCACAATCAATGCCTCTGAACAATAATACTGTTCATTACTTATCTTTATATTACACACAAACCCCAGGACAGTGCCATGCATTCTGGAATATAGTACTTAAGCATATTTTTAAATTGGATTTGAGTAGACAGCCAATCTCTCCTGTTGCCTCTCTATTTTAAAGAAGTAAGTAGAAGTGTTGTAGGAAATCATACTCTTCCAATATCAAGTCATAGGAAAACAGAAAAGAAGTATGCTACAAGGGAAGGGATGAATTCTTATGGGGGAAAAAAAGATATACCTGAGGGAAATCCAAAGTTTAATTCAGTAGATTTATCTTCTGGTATATGCTACATTTCTTCTAATATTTTCTCTGACTGCTGGTGGGAAAAGGAGCATCATCAGAAGTGGTGATGTATCCATATGCAGCACGCAGTAACCTTTCAGTTTCTACTATCTGACCTCCTGAAAGTGCTTCATCATCCATCGTTTCTTCAACTGGCTAAGTTAGACATTGCTCCTTGTAAAGAAAGATTGGAGACTATGAATTTGGTCTGAGTTTCTCATTTTACAAAGGAAAAATTGAGGTTGAAAAGGTTAAATGACTTTTTCATGGTCATGCATATATTCAACAGGAAGTCAATAGAAAAACCCTTGCTTTTTTTACTATCCTTGCAAGATCAGGCACTGAATATAAAATATGAGGCTCCTCCACAAACCTGTGTGTGTGTGTGTATGTATGTGTACTCACTACAAATAAATACTTCTTATACATTATATCTACTATTACTGAGTCAGAAAAACTTTGAAAATTGAGAAATGTGAAAGTATTAAATGACTTATAGACCATTATATGTATATATTGAATCTGCAAGTATTTATTTAATGATATTATCACACATTTATTTTAGTATTTAAAAATTACTTCTAATTTGAAGACACTAATTATGAGAATATCTCTTTTCTATGTTAAACTAATTTATTATTGGATTAGATTAAATTTTTGATAATAATGAAGAAAATAGCAAGCTTCTTAGCATATTTCAACAACATCACCTTAATTCCTATGATGTATGTAGTTAGCATGATTTACATATGAAACTTTTTGAGAGGCAGGGAAGTACTTGAAGAAAACAAAACGATTATCACCCTAAATATTTCATTAAGATTGTAATTTGACCAGAAATTCAGTAGGTTTTAAACATCATTTTAAATTTAAAGCTATTTTCCTTATTTAGTATTTTCTTTGTGCTCTTTCAAAGGATGATGTCAAATTCGAATACATGCAATTTTGTCTTGAGGCTAATTCACAAAGGTAATTTTTCAATTTGATTATTTTTCCCAAGATGTGATCATAATAATTTTTTCAATTTAAAGTATCATACTAAAAAAGAATATTTTCTGCATATATTAGAGTAATCTCACATACTCTCTGATGGAGGAATTATATAACCATTAATGTTAAAGGGGTTATCAGGTATATAATATACTACTCCAAATACAAACAAATGAGTTAATAAAAATTTATTATTTTCATAAATAGTCAACTTTTTTTGAATGGAAAATGTTCTAATTATATTGTTTTCACTAAACCGAACTATTAAAGGATTATATCATTGAGTTGGGTTTAATTGGAAGCTTATATTCACCTAAAATATGCCATCAACTGACATTAACTTATGTGTTCCTATATGAGCTTGTCATACTTGTTAATAAATTTATTTAAAATATTTTGGAAACAATTATTTACCATTGCCTGATATACTGAGTGCTAGTGCTATTTAAAGAGTATGTGGCTTGAGTCATTAGTTATTCTGTTTAATATAAAGACTATCTGTTTCTGGTGGGGAATCACCACAGAAGCAAAAACATTGCCACCAGAGACGTTGGCCAACTTGGATCTGCGAAGATCTAAAAGCATTTAACACTTAAATGCTTGTTAAATATCCATGTAGGATATTTAAATATCCCACAAATGTTGATATTGCATTATTTCCTATATTGCAAAGAATCACCAATGTGTATTTTATTGTATGCTTTCCAAATTATGGCATTTGATACTAATTTGAACATTACATTCTGGAGTATAATTTTGATGATCATTTGTATGTTGAAATAAGATTGTGAAAAGACAAGTAAATGGAAGCAATGACCCTGACAGGTTAAAACAGGATTTCTCAAAACCAGTCTCCAGATCTCTTGCACAGAATTACTGGAATGCTTAACTAAATTAATATTTTTGGATCTTTCCTAAGATATACTAAATTAGGATCTCTAGGATTGCAAGCAAATAACCTAAAAAGTTGTTAAATTTGTTTTTAGTTTTTGGATTTTAATTAAATATTTTTTATACTTTTCTATTTAAAATACTTTATTGTGGTATGATTGACATGAAAAAAAGCTGTAAATATTTAATTCTCACAACTTGATGACTTTAGAGATAAGTACATGTCTTTTAAAACATCACCAAAATCAATGTCATAAACCTATCCATGTAAAATTCTAAAATTATTTTAACTTCATATAAGCATTCATTTTAAAGCCATTGATGTAAGCTGTATCATGCTACTTATGACACAATATAATATAGTATACTGTATCATATAATGTATTACACAACACAATATATTATATTGTGTTTTATATTATATCATATTGTGTTATCCTTGAAGCAGAGACTAAAGCAAAGACCTTTGTGCTGGTACATTATTTAAGAAGTGATTTCTATAGGCAAATGTGAGGAAGGTGGAAAAATGAGGCCTGAAAATGGATAATAAAATAAATACAAGTAATTTGTCAAGGTTACTTCTGAACAAGTTATTCATTTCCTCAGGAATCCTTGTGAAGCACACAGAATGCCTCTCAAATAGGCCTCAATGATAGGATATCTATCTACTGCCCTCCACTCTCCATTAGTTGAAAGTTGCCCGCTAGGAGAGTCAAGTCTGCCATACTTCCAGAAGACATTCCTGTGCTGGCCAAGTGAGTTCCCACAGCTTCAGAGTATGTATGGGGCAACGTATAAAAAGACACTGGTACACACTGGTGAGTAATAATGTTAGCATGAGTCTGAGGTTGCACAAACAAACAAACAACAACAACAGAACTTGGCAATCACAGCCATGGTGTGCCTAGTAATTTTAAACAGTCTGTCAAGTATCCTGCCTTTAATAAACGGGCTGTGTCTTGCCACTGCTCAGATGAGTTCATAAAGTCTTCTCTGTAATACGAATGGTTTCTGTTCACAATTTCTGTAAAAGTCAACACTGGAAAACTAGTGGAAAAACTTTAGTCTCCGCTACCATAAGGCAGTATCATTTGTGTTGTGGTGAGAGAGGTCATAATTCTAAGTCCATACAAAATACCCTTCCTAACACCAATGCTATTCCATTCATGTACACATTATGCAAGTATGAGATGGTCAAATATAGATGTGGCTGAAGAATACAGGACAAGCCGTCTTGTTCTACATGCGTTGAGTGCCTTCTCTGCAGTAGAGGCTGTTTTCTCTCTTATAGATGTTAATGTGAGTCACAAAGACCTGCAAAATTTGTGTCAACTTATAGTTCGAGCTCCAGTTTTTCTCCAAATCTTTATGCCAGTCTTTCAATATCGCTCCTTCATGATCCCAGAAAAATCAGGTGAGCCACTTATCACTAATCAGGAGTTCTTGTACATTCTTACCTCACAATCTTTTTCTCATATACAGACTTGAATATCACGTATGATGCACTGCCCAAGTGAGAGAATTTCCTCTTCATGTTATTTAAAGCCAGCCTTGAGTGGAGTTATAGCATGGCTGCAATTCATTTTCAGATTTGCTCCAAAATACTAAACCACCCCTCTGTGAATCAAGCTTGATCATTTTCCTTTTATGTCAACTGATCATGAATAATCCCCATGGAGACGATAGGTGAGAGCTGAGTTAGACAAGAAGAGACAAAGGTAATAGGTTTGATGGGAATTTGAGCCACTTGTACCTGTAACACACTTGTGTCATCTTTAACAGTTCATGTTTAACTCTAAATGTAATATTTCCACCATATAATTGGTAGCTGTAGTGCCCACTTAACCATATGATGTGGTAGATCTTGCTCAGGTTTTGATGAGGAGCAGTCTGAGTCAAGCAGTAATGTACCTTATAATTGGTTGTTTTATTTTACTTGGGTCCAATAATATATGAGAAATAGCTTTTCAAATGGTGAGAAATTATCTTTGCCCTAAGAGTCTGGCTGTGACTCTCCTTTGAGAGTTCATTTATATTACAGACTCTCCATATCATTCTTATCTACCTCAAATACTTCTAGTATTTTGACATCTAGATCTAACAAGTAGAATGTCAGGGTATCTTATTGACTAAATTTGGTTTCATGTTTAACCCTTTCTTGCTCTGGTTTGCACTTCAAACTGACAACCTTGAGTCCCTTGATAAACGATCTTTCCCAAATGTTGACTGTTGTGCCTCCAAAATCCAAAGAGATCCATCAATTAGCATGAAGCAATGCATCAGCATAATATCATACTTAATGCCAATATCATTAACGTTCTTGTGAACCCCAGTCTACGTTCATTTTGGTGAATGAAAATTGTTTAAAATAAAAAACTAATATTTATTATGTATACTTGTGATAATATCGAAGGACTCTTCTTCAAAGGGATCAGTCAGTGAGTGCTGTGATGGAGAACTAGTTGAGTTGGAAAAACTGAGTAAGAAATAAGTTTTTTTTTTTTTTACATTGTCAATGCTATCATTTAAATCTAATCTCCAGTTCTTGATTATTTTTTCTTGGTTTCCCTAGTCAAGTAGCACTCAAATGGGAGTCTCAGCTTTCACCTCCAGGGAAAACATGGCTTCTTAGCCATTACTACATATCCCTGTGGATCAAAGCACTCTGGTTGCCGATCTAGTTTTGCCTTCTGATAACAATGTCTACTTGTCTCTGTTGCTTAAGTGTAACAACTTCACCTTTACAATTTTGGAATCCTATCATTAACATCGATGTTTGGATGCCATGCCTGGTTACAGGGAAGCAATTCATACTATCATTGAACATGCTGATCTTACATCATTGGTACACATACATTATTGCTTTGGTATCATCTTGTAGAAATGTGTGTCTATTGGGCCCTCCTAGGGAATATAGTCAAGTAACAATTTTCCTTGTTTCAAATAATACATTTGTTATAAAATTCTTTACTCTTTCAAGACATTTCTGGGATCTCTATTTTACTTATGACAATATCTATAGGGTCTAAGCTTCAAGAACTGATCTATCTTTGTAGTGTATTAAGGCTGATAAACTATGCATAATGGAAGAGTGTCCCCATGCTAATAAAATCTACCCTATTCACATGCATCCTTTTGTTTCAGTATGCTCAAGATTTATACTCACAAATGTCTCATGTCTTTCAGATACATCTTAACTGGGTCCTGCAATTCTTTAACTCAATAAAGTATGTCCTCACAAAGCAGAAACTGTATTTCTCTACTTGGTCTATCTGACACCATATAACATTTATTTTTCTAGAGCACAGGTGTGGGAAAATGTTATGAACTATAAATATCATCTTGTAAAGAATCCCTCTCCAAGAAGTCCCCAGTTGAGGTCTCACGGTTTATTTCCAAGAGCCTTTACTGTAGCATAGGATACTATCAAGTCAAACATTCAGTCCCATTGAAGCTATTACATGCTTATAATCATACCTGTGCTGGAAACAGAATTATTGGTGTTGTTAATTTAACAACCCAATGATCAGAAATAACATCAGGAAGCTATCAAACAATGAACATATTTTTATTTTATTTATTTATTTTTTTTGAGACGGAATCTCACTCTGTCACCCAGGCTGGAGTGCAGTGGCGCGATCTCGGCTCACTGCAAGCTCTGCCTCCCGGGTTCACACCATTCTCCTACCTCAGCCTCCTGAGTAGCTGGGACTACAGACGCCCCCCACCACGCCTGGCTAATTTTTTGTATTTTTAGTGGAGACAGGGTTTCACCGTGTTAGCCAGGATGGTCTTGATCTCCTGACCTCGTGATCTGCCAGCGTCGGCCTCCCAAAGTGCTGGGATTACAGGTGTGAGCCACCGAGCCCGGTCCCCACAGATATTTTTATTCTAATGTCCAAACACATCAATGATTCTGCATTAAATTTTATATTACATGATTATAATCAATTATCACATTGTAATTTCTAATACCTCCATTTATTGTGTTAGCCAGGAAATGATCCAGTGAGATCTTCTGCTGTGGGGAGCATAACTGAGTGATGGCCCAAGCTGTTGCCCTTGTGAATTAACTGTCATATTTGTGCTGAAGCTAGACTTTCCACAGAAGTCTTCCAGACAGTGACTGAGTGCATTGCTTGCCCGAATTGAAGCCTGTTTCTGTGAGACCTGAGTCTCAGCTTAGAGACTTTGGCTCAAGGTCTCTCAATCAGTCTGGATAAAACTTTTTTTTGAACTGTGTTACAATCTAAGACTCCTTCCACCCATCCCTTCTCCCACCTACCTCATCGACTTCACAGGAACCATATATTTTGTGTGTTCTGAAATATCTGCCCATCTTACCTGTTTACCCCATTTCTTTTATAGGCATTTTTCTATGGCTGCTCCTACCTTGGTGATTGCTTCTGTGCTCTAACTTCAGTGGTGCAAGAAAGACTAAAGTTAAGTTGAGACTTGGAGACTGGCTCACTCACTACCTGATAGGCAGGGAGAATGTTATTCTCTGTGGTATGTGAGACACAGACAGTGCCTGAGACAAGGTGGCAATCCAGTTTCTGTTGATTTCACCAGTGCTAACATGGGGAGATATCCCAGGTGGATTTCCTTGTAGTTGATATTGTCTGTATATTTGAAAGATGTGAAATTAATAAAGCCTACAAAGAAAACAGAGTTGGTTCTTTATTGCTAAGTTATATTAATAATATACAGAAGGCTAAATAAAAGCTAAAGAGTAAGTGTGAAAGTAGAATGTCTCTTTGATAGCAAGTCCTTTGTCTCCTGCAGCAGAAAAACATAAATAACCAAACAGCACACCAGAGATCTGACAGGCTTGCAGAGCTTCTGAGATGTCTAAATGCTTAATCAAGGCATGTGTGTTATGAAAAAACAGGAGCCTTGGTTGAGAAAACCTAACATCTAAATATGTGTCCAAGAAACTGAGAAGGATATTTCTGAAGAAGTTGATTCTGCAGAGCCCTATAAATGTTCAAAGATTACAGGCACAACCCATACTTCTCTACTAAGAACTAGATCTTCCACTCTACTGGAAGATGATGCAGAAGAATTTCACTCTTCACCCACACCCCCAAGCAACAGGTAGATGCCTTTGGAGCTGCCCCCACTTCCTCTCCTTCAGGCAGCCACATATTGTTAAATAACAGCATAACGCATCTGGTGATGTGCTAATTCTGATAAGGAGAAATGGGTTTAGCACTGGAGGAGCTAGCACATAAACCTAGTAGCCAGCATGTTACACTGCATATGAATTTTGAGGATGCACTATCAATGGGAGTAGATGAAAGTCCGGATAATCGAGAATTCTTTTTGAGTGCTCATATTTAGAACATAGTATGCAATAATCTGAGAAATATCTCAGGGTGATGAAACAAACTCACTGTGATGATGACTCCTAGAAGCCTAGAGAAATTGTTGAGTAATGCTGAGTGTGATGGAAATTCCTGAGTTTCAGTAATAGATATTAGAGAAAAGAACAAAGAGGGTCAAGGCAGTGGGAATAGAGAAATGAAGTATGTGTGACCCAAAGACTCACCAGAGATTATTTCCAGAAAATGCAAAGAAACAAACAATGCACCAATACCATTAGTGAGAGAGTCACCAGCTACATTAAGAATTTTAGTTGTAGTTCTCCTCTAGAGACTAGAGATTATGGTGCTGGAGGCAATTACAAAGTTGGAGTCATACATATCTCCGAGGATGTGAGGCCCCGAAGTAACAGAGGTGATTAGTCACAAATACAGTAGTGACCAGAAAAAAATGAAACAAATTCCAAGGAACCTTGGAACAGAGTGTATTGTAGAAATGATTAATATAGCATGTCAGCCCTATGGGAAGCACAGACAGTGAGTCAACTGTTTTACTTTGTTACTTAACATCTGTAACCTCCCAAAAAAGACAAAAATGAAGTAGCAGGAGTTTAAAAACAGTTATCTCAATTCAAAAATCATGATTCTTTTACCAATATCAGGACCCGAGCCAATTTTTACATCTGAAATGTATTGACTGAAAAAAAGGTAAGGTCTGCAGAAGGAAAAACTCTATACTGCAGTGGCATATTAGTTGTAATCATGTTCTTAGTCTTTCTTCAAAGGGACTGTATTAGTCTGTTCTTGCACTGCTATAAAGAACTACCTGAGACTGGGTAATTTATAAAGAAAACAGGTTTAATTGGCTATATAGGAGGCATGGATCGGGAGATCTCTGAAAACTTTCAATCGTGGAAAAGGTGAAGAGTAACTGGAAACGTCTTATATGGCTGGAGCAGGAGGAGGAGAGTGAGGCAGGAGGTGCTACACACTTTTAAACAACTAGATCTCACAATAACTCACTCCCATGAAAACAGCACCAAAATGGGGACCCTGCCCCTGTAATTCAATCATTTCCCACCAGGCCCCACCTTCAACATTTGGGAATTACAATTTGATGTGAAATTTGGGTGGGGATACAGAACCAAACTATATCAAGGACCTATGACTTTTTAGTAAAGTGATTGTATACACTCAGAAATCAGAATAGGGATATCCAGACAGTTTGAGAACAATTGAACACAGGCGCTGACTTGACGCTGATATCTGGAGACTTGATGTATTATTATGGCCCCTGTTAGAGTGTTGGTATCATGGCCAGGTAATAACAAAGTCTTGGTGAAATTCTACCTTATGGTATGCCCAGCAGTTTCTTAGAACCACACTAATAGTCATTTTCCCTGTCATAAAGTGCCTAATTGAATTAATATACTTGGCAGTAAGAGCAACCCCCACACATATACTTGGCCTGTGAAATAAAAGCTATTCTACTGGGAAACATCAGGTAGAAACTTTTAAACTCTTCATCACCACATATCAAGATAGTATATAGATATATGAATTAATAGAGAAAAGAGAGGGAGGAAGGGATAGAGAGAGAAAGCAAGTTCCTATACACAGCCCTGGGAAAGGGTATAGATTTGTGCTAATTATTAAAGACCTAATGAATGAAGGCCAATCCCATGCTCTCTATTGTATAATATTTGATTTTCCAGTCTTGTTCCTATAGAAACCAAATGGAATCTAAAAACTGGCTATGTATTACCACAGCTGAAACAACAACAGATACCTATTTTCAGCTTGGTTCTGTCACACTTGCCAAGTCATAAAGTCAGATAGGTCGAGAAGTAGCACATCAAAAGAGAGAAAATAGCAAGTCAAAGGGCGATGAGTAAGTTACAGGAGCTGGTAGCTGAGTGCTCATCTATCAGAGCTGTACTAGTGCTGCTCCCCACCCATGGGGTATCCATTATGACCAAATGAAAGAAGAAAAATATCTGAATATGATTTATGAATGAGTTGACTCAGTGCCTGGGAACAACCCAAAAATGAACTACATCACACCCACATTTAAGTATGGTCTTGAAAAATTGTGGAAATGGAAAATAATACCAGTGAACAAAGTGTGAGCAGTGTCGCCGGTCATCCTAAAATGGATAAGTTATAAACCATTATAATATATTTATGTGGGTCTATTCTTCCATTCGTTCCATTGATCTATTCGTCTATTCTTTCACCAATATAATATTGTCTTGATTACTATAGTTTTTTAGTAAATCTTGAATTTAGATAGCTTCAGCCACTGTACCTTGTTCTTTCAGTGCTATATTGTGGTGACTATACTATCTTTTGGCTGGGGTTTTGATTAGAATTTCTGGGATTTTCATTGGATTGATATCAGCGGATAAACTGTGATATATACATGCAACAGAATGCCATTCCATGCTGAAAAGAAAGATCTATCAAGCAACCTGAAATGTATATCACTATGTGAAAGAAATCAATCTAAAAAGGCTACATACTATATGATTTCAACTTATGAACTTTGGAAAATGAAAAACTTTGGAGAAAGTAAAAGGATGAGTAGTTTTCAAGGGTTAGAGGACAGCGAAGAATGAATAAGCAGAGCAAAAGGTTCTTTTAGGGCAGTGAAATGACTCTGTGTGATACTGTAATTGTGGACACCTGTCATTATATATTTGTCAAAAGACAGAAGTACAACAGCAAGAGTGAACCCTAATGTCAACTATGGACTTAGGGTGATAATGATGTGTCAGTGCAGGTTCACCCATTTTAACAAATGTACCATAGTAGTGCAGGGTTTTGATAGTGGAACAAGCTGTGAATATTTGGAGGCAAGAGTAATGGAAAATTTCTGTACCACTTTCTCAATTTTTCTGTAAATCTAAAACTGCTCAAAAGCAGTCTATAACAGAAAATTACATATTCTAAATGTCTACTCCAACTAATTTAACATGAATTTCTGGGAGTGTGGTCTCGTAGTGCACATTTTTTCAGTTCTACAGATATTTTACATACACCAATGCCTATGCTTAACATAAGTTCTCTATCAAACTTACATAGCAAACATCCATTGCTTCATTTCATAAAATTTACTATTGTAAAATTGTATCTCACCTTTTATATCATCCATACCTTTCCAAATATTTAGGAAATCAATAAAGCTTAGAGAAAGATTACATTACACTTCAATTGAAATTCTAGAGGTATTAGTCACATGTTTCTGACATTTTTTATTATCTGAATTATTAGAACTATGTTTAATTTAGTATCAAATAAACAGAAATATTACATATTCTAAACCTTTCTCTGACTCCTTTTTAAATAAACACCAACATTTCTATCTAGCAATCATATTCTATTCATGCATTTAATTTAACATATTATTGTATTATAAATATTTTACTTATCAGTTATGATTTTTAAAATTTTTATAAGACTTTATCATCCCAACATGAATATTTGACTTACTCTGAAATTCAAACTAATTATATTCCACTGTTCACACAGTGCCTGTCTCAGGCAGACACTCTACTGTCACCCTTCCCTGCTTTCATTCCCACAGTTTCTCGCAATATAAAAGAATATTAGGTTATAAGCTACCTTAGCACAGCTATTTATATCATCCCTCCCTAATTCTTTTTTTGGGTGTGAAAAGTGGAAGATAAACAAAATAACAAAGGCAATATTACTTTTATGCTGAATCATAATCATAAACCACTTTAAATTGGCTTCACTATTTAAATTGGCTACTGGCAGCAGAGTTTGTATCAGCTTTCAATACAACTTTTAGTTTATTTCTTTGATGTAAACAGCTAATACTTTGGAGTATATATCCAAGAAGGTCCCTAGTTAAAATTACCTCAGTAGTATGATAGAAATTTACCAATTAAAAGCAAACATCCAGTTTATGAAATTATTGCAATAAATTATTGTGAATGTACTATCAGAATGAAAACAAATTGTGATAAAACAGTCTCTAAGAATTATATCGGACAGTCTAATTTATTTGGCCTGCTTCCTGTGAATTAATGAAATAAAAATGAGGATTTCTTTCCAAGATTATCTTTATATTGAGAAAAAAAATCAAAACAGTCAAAAGTTTCCTTTTAGTTGAAAAAGGAAGGGAAATAAAAAGCCATATAGCTTTCATTACATATACACACATATATATATGTATATATATAACTTGCTTGTGAGTGAGGGAGTATGGGAGCTTACAATATGTAATTTAACTTTTTCCTCATTTTAAAAATATGAATTGAATTATTTTATGGTTTTAATTCTCCTTTTGACTTAATGGTTTGAAATATTGGCTGTTTTGTTAGTTAATAATTTAACTTCATTAGGTAATAATTTTTTTTCCTGAATTTGTTGTATCAGAAACTTTAGTAAAAAATGTTAACATTTATATTTTTAGGACTATACTAATGTAAATTTCTGCTAAATTATGTAACAGATTTAGCTTCTGATTGATTATACAAACTTAAACACATAAATACATTTATATATTTGTGTGTGTGTGCACATGCATGAATATATATGTGTGTAAATATGTGTGTATAGTTGTCATTATTGCTATTTGTATGATTTTTTATTTATTGAATAGATTTTGGATTACAAGCATAGTTGTGTTACATGGACATAAGGTGTAGTGATGAAGTCTGAACGTTTAGTGTACACATCACCCAAATGGTGTACATTGTAGCAAATACGTATCATCAGTATTCTGTGGGTTCTTTTAATGACTTTTATGGGGTCTTTATTAATTTGTTTGGCTGGGCATTAGATAGGCCTCTTTGACTAACATGATGAGTTCTGGAAATTAACAAATACAGATATTTTTGATAATCACTTTTTTGTATTTACAAATTTTTTGAAAGTATTTATAATAGCAAAAAATTACAACTACTTAATAAATCTTTAAAAATTTTTATGTTTCTTAACTTATTTTATGTCATTATCTGTTTATTTTGTTTTAAATTTAGAAACATTTCCTAAATTTTATCTTCCAAACTTCTCAGTAACTTTTTAAAAATTTTAGAGTACTTTTTATTTTCATGAGATTATTATTTACTTATAAGTGTCCCTTTTCAGACTTATTTTTATAATTATAATATTTGATATCTCTGAAATTTTAACTATATTTTCAAAATTTTTTATAGTTTCTCTCCCATATTTATTTTTCCCATGTAAATATTAAAATAGGATACTTTTTATGTCTCTCTTTTAGAAGAGGCTTGAAGAAAGTAAATGCACATTCCAAAAGACAAAAGAGATTACCATTAAAAAATGTCATCATAAATAGCCACTGTTTAGATATTTCATCAACATCTAGAATAAATTAAAAATCATACCATGGATTTATGTAAAGACCTTTAACTTTGGATCTATCTGCCCAAAAGGGGAGATAGTTAATGGAAGATGCCACGTTCAATTGCAAGCTAAGAAAGCTTATATATTTCCTTGTAGGTAAATGTACTTTGTACTTATAATGGACTGATGGTTGTGACAAAAGAGTGTATGGTTACTTATAGGAGATATAGTGACTGGCTGACCTATGAATGAAAATAGGACTGACTAAAGCCAGGGACATAGATTGCATATTCACAATGTGTTATATACACGACAGTTTTCAGTTCATTTTTTATTAGATATTCACAATACTAGTTAATCATTTCCATAGTCAAATATTGAAAACTCACAGATAATATGAAACAGCAACAATGACAAGACACATAACTAATAAATTGTAAAATCTTGAAAAAATTTCCACCAACTTCAGTTCAGTTGTGGCTGTAAGCAGCATTTGCTCACTGATTCATGTATACTCATCATCAAGTTGGGTGGAAGTCTCTTGCTTGCCATATACAAATGGATGCATGTCCTGTATGCTGTATTTTTTTGTGTTGGGTTGACACAACATATCAAAATCTCTTAGATGAAACAAAAGTACTGTTAAGGGTGATGTTTATAATCCTAAACACTTAAAAGCAAAAAGTCAGAAAGATCTTAAATTAAAAATTTAACATCACATCTATAGGTACTAGAAAAACAAAAACAAATTAAACCCAAAGCTAATGGAAGAAAAGAAATAACTAAAATCAGAGTGGAATTAAAAGAAATTAACACCAAAAAATCCATTCAAAGAATTAATGAAAAAAAGGTATTTTTGAAAGGATAAATAAGATCAATAGATGGCGAGCTAGATTAACCAAAAAAAAAAAAAAAAAAAAAAAAAAAGAAGATCCAAATAAGCACAATCAGAAACAACAAAGGTGACATTACAACAGATGCCACAGAAATAATAAAAAAGATCATCAGAGACTATTATGAATACCTTTATTCACAGAAACTAGAAAATCTAGAAGAAAGGAGTAAATTCCTGAAATCCACAATCTCCCAAGGTTAAATCAAGAATTGAAACCTTGAAGAGACCACTATTGAATTCTAAAATTGAATCAGAAAAACAAAATGAAACAAAACAAAAAAACTCAAAAAAAAAAAAATCCTACCAACCAACCAAACTCATGGGCAGGATGGATTTATGGCTAAATTCTACCAAATTTGCAAAGAAGAGCTGGTATTAATTCTGCTGAAAATATTCCAAAAAAATTGAGGAGGAGTGACTCCTCCTTAACTCATTCTACAAAACCAGCATTGCCTTGATATCAAAACCTGATAACGACATAATGAAAAAAGAAAAAAAGAAGTACATAATGAAAAAAGAAGAAAGAATACAAAGAGAATTTGTATTCTCTGATGAATACAAATGCATAAATCTTCAACAAAATACAAGCCAACTGAATTAAATAGCACATCAAAAAGTTAATTTATCATGATCAAGTAGGCTTCATTACAGCAATGTAAGGTTGGTTTGATATACACAAATCAATAAATGTGATTCACCACATAAAACAATTTAAAAAAATTCATGTGATCATTTAAATAGGTATGGAAAAAGCTTTTGATAAAATCCAACAGTACTTCATGGTAAAAACCCTCAAGAAACAAAGTATCAAAAGAATATGCTTCAAAATACTAGGTGCCATTTATGACAAACCAACAGCCAACATCAGACTGAACAGGCAGAAATTGGAAGCATTTCCTTTGAGAACTAACTAGAACAAGACAAGGATGCTCACTCTTGCCACTCCCATTAAACATAGTACTAGAAGTGCTAGCCAGAACAATCAGGCAAGATAAATCAACGGCATCAAAATAAAAAAAAAGAAAAAGTTTAAATATCTCTTGTCATGGATTATAAAATTCTATACTAGTGAACCCTAGAGACACCACCGAAAGACTCCTGATACTGATACACAATGTCAGTAAAGTTTCAGGATACAAAATAAGTATACAAAAATTAGTAGCATTTTTATACACCAATAACATTTAAGCTGAGAGCCACATCAAGAATGAAATACCATTTACAATACCACACACAAAATAAAATACATGGGAATATATCTAACCAAGGGGGTGAAAAATCTCTACAAAAAGAACCATAAAATCCTGCTTAAAAAAACATGCATGACACAAACAAATGGAAAAATATTCTATGTTCATGGACTGAATGAATAAATATCATCAAAATGGCCATACTGCCTAAATTATCTACAGATTCCATGCTATCCCTATCAAACTGCCAATGATAATTTGAAAAACTATTCACAAATTCATATGGAAACAAAAAAGAGCACGATTAGCCAAGGCATTCCTAAGCTGAAAGAACAAAACTGGAGGCATCACATTACCTGACTTCAAACTGTGCTATGAAGCTACAATAACTAAAACAGCATGATCCTGGGACAAAAACAGACACAGAGTGGAATAGAATAGAGAACCCAGAAATAAAGCTGCACTCCTATGGCCATCTAATCTTTGAAAAAGTCTACAAAAATAAGCAACGAGGAGAGGACTCTATTCAACAAATGGTTCTGGGATAGCTAGTTAGCCATATTCAGAGGAATGAAACTGGACACCTACCTTTCACCATATAAACAAACTAGTTCAAGATGTTAAAGATTTGAATTTAAGACCACAGCCTATAATAATTCTAGAAGAAAACCTAGGAAACACCATTCTGGACCTTTACTTTGGGGGAAAAAAATATGACTTAAGCCTTCAAAAGCAATTGCAACAAAATAAAAATTGACAAGTGAGACCTACTTACTAAACAGCTTCTGCACAGAAAAAGGCACTATCAACAGAGTAAACAGACAACCTACAGAATGGGTGAAAATATTTGGGGACTACACTTCCAGCAAAGGTCTAATAGCCAGGATCTATAAGGAATATAAACAAATTAACAAGCAAAAACCAAATAACTCCATTAAGAAATGGGTAAAAAAATCATGAACAGACACTTCTCAAAAGAAAACATGCATTCGACCATATGCAACCAACAAGCATATGAAAAAATGTTTCACATCACTAACATCAGAGAAATGCAAATCAAAACCACAATGAGGTATGTCACACCAGTCAGAATGAATATTATTAAAATGTAAAAGAATAGATATTGATGAGGCTGCAGAAAAAAAATGCTTATACGCTGTTGGTGGGAATGTAAATTAGCTCAGCCCCTGTTGAAAGCAGTTTGGAGATTTCACAAAGAACATAAAGCTACCATTCAACCCAGCAACCCTATTACTAGGTATACATCCAAAAGAAAACAAGTCATTCTGCCAAGACACATGGACTCGTATGTTTATTGTGGCACTAGTCACAATAACAAAGACATGGAATCAACTTGGGTGCCCATCAATGGTGGATTGGATAAAGAGAATATGGTACATATACACCATGAAATACTACACAGCAATGAAAAAGAAGAAAATCATGTCCTTTGCAGCAACATGATGTTGTTGGAGGCCATTAACCTAAATGAATTAATGCAGAAACAGAAAACCAAATACTGCATGTTCTCATTTTTAAGTGGGAGCTAAACAATGGTTACTCATGAATGTAAAGATAGCAACAATAGACATTGGGGACTACTAGTGAGGAGAGGGAATGAATGCATATGGGTTAAAAAAATAATTCTTTAGTACTATATTCAGTGCCTGAGTGACATGATTATTTGTGCCCCAATCCTCAGCATCATGCAATATACCCTAGTATCAAACCTCCACATGTACCCCCAAACTGAAAATAAAAGTTGAAAACAAAAGTTATCAAATATTTAAAAATTTAGTCATGAGATTTGACCAGAGTTCAATTATTTTATATATATATACATACACACACACACACACACGTGT
>NC_045436.1:58503253-58525293 GCF_002776525.5 Piliocolobus tephrosceles
GTGTGTGTGTGATGGAGTTTTGCTCTTGTCACCCAGGCTGGAGTGCAGTAGCATGATCTTGGCTCACTGCAACCTCCACCTCCTGGGTTCAAGGTATTCTCCTGACTCAACCTCCCAAGTAGCTGGGATCATAGGCATACACCACCATGCCCAGCTAATTTTTTTCCTTTTTTTTTTAGTAGAGATGGGGTTTCACTTTGTTGGCCAGGCTGGTCTCAAATTCCTGACCTCAGGTGATCCACCAGTCTCAGCCTCCCAGAGTGCTGGGATTACAGGTGTGAGCCACTACACCCAGCCCTTATAACTCTTTAATTATATGAAGTAATGTTTATTTTGTAAAAGGCTTTTATATTAAAATATGTTTAAGCTCTGCTGAGCCAATAAATATAAAAATATTAAAAAGAAAAAAATTAAAATTATAGATAAATAATTGAAACATCTAAGACTAATGCTATTGCCTCAAGTAAATTTTCTCTTAAGTATAACCGTTTATTAATGAGGTAAAATATTTTACCTTCCATAAAATAGTAACTGGGCAGAAATCAAGAGGAATTATAAGGTGTACACTACACTATAAATTTCACACAAAGAAAGCATAAAACTAAGGATAGGTAGAGGCAAAATTATGAAATATTGTGGATGACAATATTATGAAATTTTGTGGATTGCAATATTTTAAAATAAGGCACACAGGTTCAGTGTGATGGAGAGTCAAGAATAGGAGTTAAAGAGAAGATCATTGGCCACACCAGGACACTGGACCATGATGTTGTCAAGAATTCACCATGTATGCAACTGTAGATTCGTTGATTAGGTATAACTAGAACCTATCTTAATGCAATCATATTAAATAATTAATTTTTTTTCTCACATGTAAAACTAAGAGAAGATAAAGAGGGAGGAAAAGTCTACTGAGGAAAGATAATCAAATCCGTATCTTTTGAGATGTTTACATCTCAAAAGAAAGGTTAAAAAAAATCTTTGATAGAGACAGAAAGTACATTGAAGACAGGTAGGAAAAATATCATAATGCTACATAAACCTAACTCAGAAACTGTTAAGGATTAAGGAGTGATCAATGGTGAGATATGATTAGCAGTTGTCTGTAAAAATATAAAGCTTTAGAGAGGTTTTACATGAATTTCGATGTTTTGGGTGAGGAACTGCCTCTGATGGCAGTCACCTCTATTCCACACAGGGACCTTTGTGACTATGATATTTTGACAATAAGAAAGCACTCTATTGATTCCCACTTGTTCCGGGTAACAACTGGCCCCAAAAACAACTCTCCACCCCTAACACAGAGCAAGGGTTCCTCTTTTGATATACCCCCAAGCCATCAACTTGTCCTTTTGTAGATAACCAAGGGCTGCTGGTTGTAGCAGGAGAACAATTATATCTCCTTGCTTCTAAAAATCCCATGTGAACAGAGTGCTCACCTGATCAGAGACTGTGGTTTTTCTTCTTTTCACTCTGTAAAACTTATTCCTCTAACTCCCTTGAGATCCATGCTGAAATGTAAGTGATGACAGATGGGTTCTGTTGTTGAAAGTTTGTAAACAGCCTTCGTAAAAGTTGTAGTAAACTTAATTTTGACTTTGACATCAGTTGCACAAGACAACCCCAATCCAGAGAACACCCGCAGACAAAATGGACTCCCCGTGGCTAATGGAGGTAGTTCAAATCAAAACAGGTTTGAGAGGCCTTGACATGAGTGAGGGAACAATCTTGTCAGAAAGTACAACCCATGACAAATATTATGCTTTGCAGTCCTGGACTGGAAGAGTTCCTATATCCAAAGCCAAGATAAATTTCACAAAGACTCGTGGTTTTCAGTCTAAAAGTCACTCAGTTAGGGTTCAAATGGCTCAACCAATCAAGGCTCAGTTTTATCAACCAATCAGAACAAAAAATATCTGAATTTTTCATTTGCATAAAAGGAACTAATTGAGAAACTGGATGAAAACTTTCTCTATAAAAGCCAAACCCTTCCTTTGTTCTCTGGAATGCAGTGTGCTTGTACTGAAGGCTGCATCTCCCCTAATCTACAAATTGTTTCTTAGAAAATAAAAGCTCTGCTTTTAGCCTCGGAAAATCTCATGGTCTTTTATTAGCAAACAAAAGGACTCATACATTTTAAAAATGAATAAATTTAAATATTGAATAAGTAACAACAAAGTGCCAAATCAACATAGTAGTAGCTGCTAATATTTTTATTGTCTGCTATGATTAACAAAATTTCCTTGCTTAGTTTATTTACACTTCACCACAACTCAGAGAGTCAGTCACTCATAAGGCATGTTAAAAGCCGGCTTTGTATTTTTATTTATATTTTTCCAGGTTCAATAAATGTGAACTACAACTTGAACTCAGCCCTTTTATTTCAAGATTTGTTTCCTTTACAAATTCACCACACTGTTCAATTTATATTACAATGGCAAGATTAAGATTTTGTTATTCAAAAATGAGAATGATTGAGTTGAGAAATATCAGAGTTGGCTTCTTGAGGGAATATTGCTTTGGCTAGGGATTTTTTAGATGTCATATTCATTGATTGTGAAAAAATCAGATAAAAAAAGTCATTAGACCAGTGAAATTTGGGAAAACATTAAAACATGAATATGCTTTGCAGAATAATTTCTCAGTCTGAAATATAGAAAATGAGATAAAACTATATCATATGTCATATTTAACTTACAGATTGAAGGATCAACATAACACCAATTGTTGCATCTAAATTTGGTGAGAGTTTCAGGGGTTTAGAAATATAAACATAATAGTCTTACATATCATTTGTATGGTTCACTTTGATAGACAAATCTGGCTTTTAATAGAAATTTAGCAAGTTCTCATATTTAATGTTTATTCTCTACTGGTTAAATATTTTTACAAAACTCTGAATCTACTAGTTTCTGGGCCGTAAAATACTGAAATAAGAGATATGAATATCTGAACATTTAAGAACATCAGCAGATTTAATCTGAACTTAATACTAAACACATATTTACTCCAAGTTACTGATTCAAAGTCAAATATTTTCAAAGTCACTGATCTCTTTACTTCTATTTTTCTAAATAACATAGAAAATAATTTGTTTTTTGAGACAGGGCTTTGCTCTGTTGCCTAGGCTGGTGTGCAGTGGTATGATCATAGCTCACTGCAGCCTTTACCACTTGGGCTCAAGGGATCTTCCTATCTCAGCTTCCCAAGTAGATGGGACTTAACCACCATACCCACTTAATTTTTAAATTTCATCTTTTAGTTTTAGTGACTGGGTTTCACCGTGTTGTCCAGGCTAGACTTGAACTCCTGGTCTTAAGTGATCCTCCTGCCTCAGTCTCCTGAATAGCCAGGATTACAGGAATAAACTGCAAATATCTTCATTATTGTATAATATACTCTGGTATAATAATTCGTAATTATGTTTTCATGTCTTCAAATGTAGCCTATTAGCAGTGTAGTGATGTTTCAAGAGATACACTTTTATGGGCTAAATTCTGGCTGGGCCTAACATACAAAATGATTACTTTTTTTCATCTTAGAAGTTATAAATCTTTCTGTAATTATTTTCTTCTTTCCCCAGGTCTTTATATTTCTTTTACTTGGCTATATTTTATCCACATAAACCTACACATTTGATCATACTATTATAATAGTTAAAATCTTCTTGTGACTTTAGGGTGAAATGCAAAACTCATTAGCACATAAAGGTTACATGTGGCATAGTCGAAAGATTGTAGTTTGGTGAAGCAATGAGAATTAAGAATAAATCTAGATTTATCACTTGAAAAGGATTCAATTCTTAATCTTTGAGACAGACATAATCATAGATAATTTACCAGATTGTCATATAGACTGGGGAAGTGTGTGTTTATACGGAAGATATTATAGCAGATGCTCATAAACTGGTAGATGAGATTATGTTCCTTAGCATGATACATTTATTAGTGTTTCTAGCCTTCACATGCTATCATCTCTTGCCTATTAAAATAGATTTGTCTTGTTTTTATGCTTTACCTTTTTTCTGCTTTTTGGTGGTGTTTTGCTCTTTATGATCTAGCTCCTAACTTATAGAGTGAAGGAAGGGTGAAGAGAAGAGACTATAGAGGTGTAGAGGAAAAGTGGGAATTTATTGATTGATGATTTTATTACTGGAGTTTTTCACTGTGGTGAATATGAATAGCAGATGTACCCAAGAAAAAAAAAAGGCAAACTCTGGAGGCTAATTTTCCTTCATAGAAAAGAAATGAGGGAAGAAAAATTCTAGGACTAGGTTTCCAAATTTTGTTTTAACAAAGTTGTGTGGTTTTAATGTGCTCTTTCTATTTCTGTACAGTATTTGAGACTGTAAAATGCTCAATATATTTTTGTTTTGTATAATTAGATTTTCAGCTAAATGAACTTTCCCAATTTTAATTGCTTTTTTCGAAATTCATTTTACTTTCACAAAACCTCCTTTGATACTGTCACCATATTCGGTTTTACCTCTAAGATGAGAAGCATAATGTATCTGAGTTAAAAAGCTGTTATTCTGTACCTTATTCACTTGGGGGTCTTAAACAAGAGCAAAGATTGAGGAATGAAGGGAACACATCATGTGTGAACACAGGTGCATGTACACATTATACACATGATGTGTTGCCTTCATTGTCTGCTTTGAATCGTGTCTGTGATAATATGTGAAACTAAAGCCTTGAGGTTCCACTTAATGTGGTGAGATCAGATATAATGTTTTATACATAATACCAAATAGAAAATGTGAAGTAAATATTCTCATTCATGCACTGACTATGGAATGAATAATTTTAATGAAAACCTATAAATATATCAGATATCACTTAAATTTTTTGCTTGTAACATCATAAGGCAAATTTTTATTAAACGTGTTAAAATTGTGATAACATAATGAAGGAAAAATATGTTCAATATGTGTCTATGTGTGTGTGTGTGTGTGTAAGAAGTTTAATTTTGTTAATGAAACTGACAATTGCATATATTTAGGGTCTTATATTTAGTCATATTAATACAAAATTATTGAAATTACAGAGAAAAATATAAGCTAAGATGGGATTGAATTAAATGTCTTTCTCAAACCATTATTTCAAATGCAGACACTGAAAATTTGAAAAAATATTCTAGGAAGAAAAAGAGAAATAATGTTATGAGTCATCATAAGCTCCTACACCATACTTCTAAATCAGTTAAAGAAAATACAAAAATAAGATGAGCAAAAATTATTCTAAAACAAAAAATATATTTTAGATTTATTCTAATTTTTAGATAAGTTGATTGCATTGTTTAATTGGCAGCATGGGGAATAATAAAATGAGCTTTTAAAATGAAAATTTCTCTTCAACGAAACAATGTAGAAGGGATTTTATAAAACATGTAAAACAAAGATGAAAAATGACAAAGAACCACTTATGTGGCAGAGCGATGAATAGAAAAATAAAGGTACATTTATTTAAAACCCTGTTCTTCCACAATAAGTTAAAAATGGCATAGTGGCCACAAAATTGTAACTTTCTCTTTTCATTCTCTTTTATGTAGAGAATTTCATTTTAAAAAATACAGGTAATGTTCTTTTTCCAACTCATGGCTTTTACCCTCTATTCATTAAATTATTCAGAATTATTGAAAATCTGAATTTTATGAGGATATCCCCACCAGATTCAATAATACCTTGATCTTTGTTTTAAAAGAAGAGAAAGAAACTATGACAAATTTAAGCAAAATAGTCATTTATTGGATGATCAGTAATTTATTGGAAGTGAAATTGTAGGGGAAGATGGGTTTCCTGAGAATTTATGAAAGTCAAGCCTGCATGACTCCACCAAGGGAAATCTCGAGACTTCACACTTGTCACACTTCAATCTTCGGGGAACATGCCTCACATTCTATGATATTCCAAATCACTACATTAATAGAAACTAATCGCTAACTTTTCCTTGCACCTTTGGTCACTGTGTCAGTTTGCCAGGGCTTCCATAACAAAATACCATATACTGAGGGGCTTAAATAGCAGAAATTTATTTTCTCACAATTCTGGAGGCTAGAAGTCTCATATAAAGATATAAACAGGGTTGGTTTCTTCTACAGACACTCTCCTTTGCTTGTAGATGGCCATCACCTCCCCATATCTGCACATTGCATTCCCTTTGTAGCCATGTCCAAATTATTTTCATTTGTAAGGACACCAGTCCTATTAGATTAAGGTTTCCACCCACAATGACCTCATTTTAACTTTTATCAGCTTTTTCAATGCCCTGTCAGCAAGTACAGTCACATTTTGAGGTACTGAGGGTTAGGACTTTGTTAAATCAAACTAAACTCTGGCCTAAGAGAGCCTCTATACTCACATATTTGAGTCCTATGTACAAATCGTTACCTAACTTAGTAGGTAAACATTCTAAAAGCCTAATTAAAAAATATGCTCTTCAACAATAGCTGAGTCCCAGCAAATCCCAACAACTATACTGCAGTTACACACAGGTGGCCAAACATTCAAACCATATTCAGAATAAAACAAATACCAAGCTACAACCAATCCGACTGTTTCTATACCTCTCTTCCATATTCTGTATTTTATTTTCATTTTCCTGTACACAAATTCTGACCATGCAACAGCACCCGTCTCTCTACATCAGATGTGATTCTGAGGGCTGCCTGATTTGCAAATCATTTTTTTCTTACTCAATTAAACTCTGTTAAATTTAATTTATCTAAGTCTTTCTATTTACAGACCTGGTTTTAGAAGTAGTATTTGAAGTAAAACGCCAGTGACTCCAGGAATGTGAGGCCCCCAGGCGAGGTACCTACAGAAATAGTTGTGCTCACAACTCTGTTGTTTGTAACCAGAGACTGTAGATGAGTGTTTTCTGAGATTTCAAACATAGCTAAAAAGTGTTAAGAGCTCTTTGAGTTTATTTGAGCATTATTTAGACAGAACTGAGTCTCAGTCTAGGACTCCACATTCTAGAATTCCAGTTAATTTTATGTATAAAAATTATGACTCCAGGATGTTTTAGAAAATGGGTTAATCTTACTAGAGAAAACTTAGAATTAAGTTGGTAGCAATGAGAAAGTTTTGAATAAATAAAATTGTTTATTTGTGAGGCTATTAGAAAAATGGGGATTGAAAACCCCACAAAACAATGGGATTAGTCTTCAATGGGTATACAAAGGCTTATAAGACTAAGCAGATTGAAAATTGTCACCTCCATAGATTGTTTGCAAAAAACAAACAAAAAGCTTAAGCAACAGACTAAAGACATAAATGAGAACTGTATTCTGACTAAACTAAACCTAACTATTATTTTCTTTATTCATCTCTGCCTACATACGTTGAGTCCACTAATATTTTTGCTAAATTACCTGCCACCCTAAGGATAATATTTTAAAAGTTAAATAAGGCAGGTGCCTTCCAAGTAAGACCTTTTGATCAGCCAAGTATTCCTGCTGTAATAACTTTCACTCCAAGATCTAGAACTGAGCTTAGAGCTGTTGTAAAAAAAAATTCCCTGATCCAAGAAAAAGTTCTCAAATATTTACTGAGGAATTTGAAATTCTCATATGAACTTATGATTCTAGACTCCCTGACTTGAAAACCTCCTCACAAAAAGGACCAAAAAGAGCTTTAAAAATTATTTAAAACCTTTTAAATTCAATTCTAAAGACTTCACAAATTTTGATTGGTCCATAATACAATCTTGTGAATAAAAAAGAATAAACCAGTTTCAGATTACAGAACTTACTTAGAAACACTGTAAAGTATGCTGCACTCAAAATATAAAATAGAGGATTTCCTGTATGGATTAAAATGACATGAACATTTTTAATGGACTTAACAGTTTAATTAAACTAAATGTTACAGTTTAATTAAAAAGTATTAACTGAGATAGAAAGTTACAGATATGAATCGATTTGTGATCTTAGCTAAACATTGTGTGAGAACTCCAGAGCAAGAAAAACCCAAAAGGTTAACAAGCTATGTCTCTGTAATTACAATAGTTGTAGAGGCTGGGAACAAAGAGAACTTCTTGTCCTTATTTTAAGTTATAACCAGAAGTCCTAAAACCAAGATTTTTTACCCTGAGATTTCTGCCTTTATTGTAAACAACCAAGACACTAAACATGAGATTGTCCACTTTGGTATCTGTCCACCAAATAAACCGCCCTTCAGGCTGGACTGTTTCACCACTAGAGGGAACCAAATAGATTCTTTTTAGCTCTCGGAATGATTATCAACATTGATTAGGCTCCAAGGGATTCTGAAATAAATTGTCTCCTATAATATCCTTCAATAAACATAAATAAACCATGTCTAAGATAAATGGGAAATTGTATGCAATCATGGTGGATACTCGAGCCACCTTGTATACTATAAACTATGCTTTATTATATTTTATTTTATTTTTTCAGTCCATAAGCAATTTTTATTTTGTCATTTTTAATGTTTATTAATCTCAACTTCTATTTTAAATTCAGGGGATACATGTGCAAGTTTGTTACATGGGAATACTGTGTGGTGCTGAGGTTTGAGATATGAATCCCATCACCAGGTAGTGAGCATAGCACCCCATAGATAGGTTTTCAACCCACGCCCCCACACTCCTTCTTTCTCTAGCAGTCTCTAGTGGCTCTTGTTCCCATCCTTATGGCCATGTGTGCTCAACTATTAGCTCCCACTTTTAAGTGAGAACATGCAGTATTTGGTTTTCTGTTTCTGTGTTAATTTGTTTAGTATAATGACTACTAGCCCCATAAATATTGCCAAAACGACATGATTTTGTTATTTTCCATAGTTGCATGGTATCCCGTGGTCTATATGTACTACATTTTCTTTATCCAATCCATCAAAGATGGGCACCTAGGATGATTCCATAACTTTGCTATTGTGAACAGTGCTGCCATAAACATATGAGTACATGTGTCTTTTCAGTAGAATGGCTTATTTTCTTTGGGGTATATTCCCATTAATGAATTTGCTGGGATCCCACTTTAATAAGCCAACACATTCAACAAGGTAAAAAGATTGTGAGGGTTTCACATCAAGTTCTAGAGATTCCCATATCTAAACACGTTCAATCAACTTTGGAAACTTTTTTCTAAAAAATAATACCTTTTTACTATGTGATACTGTTCCAGAAAACTTACTATGGTGAGACTTATGTGCATGCTAGAAAGAAACATAAAATTCTTCTCAGGGAGAAATAATCTTAGAGCTTTTGCCTTTCCCAAAACATAACTCTTATGCTCTCTACAAACAGAAATTAATGAAATCAAAACTCAGGCTTATAATACCCTTGTCCTTTCAAAAATACCTAAATGTTTACGGGCCTTTTCCTCAATTAGTATAAAAAAATACTGTAAACCTATAAAACCAAATAGAACATTTTAAACCTTTGCATAAATTATCCCAATATTCACTAAAACCCAAAACAGCTCAAGGACTCTCACCAATTGTATAAGATTTAATTAAACAAAGATTTATAATTCCATACACAAGTCCTTGTAACACTTCAATCCTACCAGTTAAAAATCCAAATAGGTGAGACTGGAAGTTTATTCAAGATTTATGGGCAATTAATAAAATTGTAATACCATTTTTTTTTTTTTACGATGGCTGACTAGAGATATAGGACTCCAGTTCTTCTCAGAAAAAAAGAACCAAAGTTAAAGATGAACTATCATGGCTCAAGTGGAATACTGAGGGAAGAGTGCTGAAACCAACTGGAGGAAAAGTGAGGCATGGAAGAAAAGTGAGGCACAGAAGAATGAAGGAAGCAAAAAGTTGACAGAGAATGTTCTCTGAAGAACTTGGAGTCCTGTGGAAAGGGTAGGTGGAGATCCTTGTTTGCTCTCTCACCTCTGAGGCAGACTATGGACTGCCATACTATTGGATAGTCCCCCTAATCTTGCAAGCACAGGCACTACTATTGGCAGTGATTTGGGGATATATTGAGAGCAGGGCACCAGGCTGCCAGCTCACATATATTTGTTCATTTTCACTTAAAACCAGAACTAAGGCAATGGGTACAATATTGGTTGTGCACTTGTTGTGGGCCGCTATCCTGCCTAGGATATTTCAGACCTTGTGTTTCCAAATAGCTAGCTCCCCTGAAAGCATTTCTCAGAACTTACAGAAACTGACAACCACAGATTACTGGAGGGATCCTGGGGAGCTGTAGAATTCCTGGAAGACTAGCCTTCATGACACGCTGCCCCTAGGAGAAAGTTAAACGCAACACTGGAAAGTGCTTCTTGTGACAAAAGAAGCTTTTTTTGCTCAAGAGCTCTCTACTTGTGAGCAGAAAATTACCATGCCCCTCCCTGTGGAGACATGGGCATGATGCCGTACTCTGTAGCAGAAGAGTGTTGCCGTACTCCAGCTGCCAGGTTTCACCAATACTCATGCCACGCCAACACACACATACCAAAATAAACGTGGAGAGGCAGACATCTGTTACTCACCCACTGCTATGAATATAGCCATGGTTGCTCCTATAGGGAGTTGGTGCAACTGCACCTGCGACAGACTTTCCCAAGCTATTGAGAGTAGCTTTGCCCCCACTGATGGTGCGTTCAGAAGCCCAGGTTTGTATGAAGGACAGGGCCTATCCCACATGCTATGCAGAGTGCCAGTGCTCTTGCAGCATAGTGCAACAAGACACAGAATCATCTCTTTTGAACTGAGGAAAAAGGTTCCACTCTGAGTCCATCTGGGTAATAGCCACAGGATTGGCATTTTCAGTGGACCTCTGTTGCATACAGCCTGTAGATAAAAGACATGTCACAAGTCTGGGGACAATGGTATGGTAGTGAAAATCATGTTCCTTCCTTCTTAAGAGGTGGAGCTGGTGCGGCCTCTTTCTTCCCCCGTCAGAGACCTTGGTGCAATTCACCAAGAGCTCTCCCTACAATTCCTATCAATGTAGGTGCTTCCACTTGTCACTGGAGTTTTGAAGGATAAGCTTGGTGGTCTGGTTCTGCTCGTCTTTGTCCACCCAAACCTGGGTTGAGCAGGACACTCATGATATGGGGTAATTCATAGACCAGCCAACAACCTATGACAACAGAAATCCCTTACCTGTAAAAATGAGCAAATAACATATCCATTGGCTTTTGCAAAGCTGTTACTCAAAAGTGCCACTTACTGGAATGGAGATTGAACTGCACAGCCAAATAATAAACCTGTGTAGAAGGGCACCGTAGTAGAGAATGAAATAAGCTTCCTGAGACCTCTGCACTCCCAGTCTTGCAAAAGTGTGCTCATATGTTCTGTACGTTGCTACTACAATAAGCATTTGATAAAGCTTCTGCACAGAAGCTATCTATAACTAAGAAGCTCACACAGAGTCTTGGCTTCCTGGAAGCACCCAGAGTCAAAGTAAAGGATCATACACAACATACATTGCAATCACCCTTCAGGAAGAAAAATAATGTCAGCCAAAATATAAGTAAATTAAAATAAGAATAGATAGCTTCTCAAGATAAGAAGAAGTCAGCATAAGAACTCTGGCTGTGTAAAAAAACATAGCGTTTTGACACCACCAAAGGATAAGACTAGCTCTCTATAAATGTACCCTAAAAAATTAAAATTCTGAAATGGAAGATAAAGAATTCAAAATATAGAGTGTAGGAAAGCTCAATGAAATCCAAAAGAAAGATGAAAGTCAACACAAATAAATCAGAAAAACAGTAAAGGATATGAATTAAAAATGTATTAAAAAGATAGATATTTACAACCCCCCCCCCCCCACCGGGGAACTTCCAGAAATAAAATAGACACTGAAGAAATTACAAACTACAGTTGAAAGTTCCAATAATAGCTTAGACCAACCAGAAGAAAGAATTTCAGAGCCTGAAGATTGGTTCTCCAAATTAACCCAGTCAGACAAAAATAAAGACAAAGGAATTTTAAGAAATGAACACAACCTTTACCAAATATGAGTTATATGAAGTGGCTAAACCTACTGATATGGTTTGGATGTTTGGTCCACCAAATCTCATGTCAAATCAAAGTCCTCATTGTTGGAGGTGGGGCCCGATAAGAGGTGATTTAATCATGGAAGTGTATTTCTCATGAATGGTTTAGCACCATCCCATTGATGCTGTTGTCATGATAGTGAGTGGTTCTCGTAAGATCTGGTTGTTTAAAAGTGTGCAGTACCTCCCCACTTTCTCTCTTCCTTTTGCTCAGTGACGTAAAATGCAAGCTCCCCTTTCATCTTCTATCACGATTATGAATTTCCTGAGGCCTCCCCAGAAGCCAAGCAAAAGCCACTCTGCTTCTTGTATAGCCTGCAGAACCATGAGGCAAGTAAACCACTTGTCTTCATAAATTACTCTCAGGTATTTCTTTATAGCAATGAAAGAACAGACTAATAAACTGACCAAAGGTAGCTATTTCTGAAAAGGAAGAAAAATATATGAAAAGCTTGGGAACCTTTTTTTGAGGGAGTAATGTAGAAAAACTTCTCTGGTTTTGCTAGGTAATTAGACATCCAGATACAAAAAGTTCAAAGAACATCTGGAAGATGCTTTGCAAGATGAACTTCTTCAAGACCTATAGTTATATCATACTATCCAAAGTCAACATGAAGGTAAAAAAAAAAAATCCTAAAAGCAGCAAGAGAGAAGTATCTAAATACTTTATAATGGAAAAGCCATCAGACTAACAGCAGTCTTCTCTGTAGAAACCTTATGAGCCAGAACAGATCAGAGGACTATTTTTAATATTAAATAAACTGAAACAACTGCCAGGCAGTAATTTTGTATCTTCACAAACTAAGCTTCTAAAATGAAGGAGAAATAAAGTCTTTTCCAGATAAGAAATGATAAGAGAATTTTTCACCACTAGACCAAACCTGCAAGAAATACTAAAAGGAGTTCTAAACATGAAAACAAATGAATGATACAATCATAAAGCACATGAATGTACAAAATTCACAAATCATATAATGCACAATTATGTAAAGCACAAAAATACACAATTGAGACTATAAAGCCACTAGGTAATAATTACCATTATAACAGGAACAAAATCTCATATCTCAATATTAACACTGAATGCAAATGAAATAAATACTCCACTTAAAAGGTATAGACTCACAGACTGCATTTAAAAAAACCTAGATCTAATGATATGCTTCTTACAAGAAACTCTACTAATGATAAAGACCTTTACAGATTTAAAGTAAATGGGTGAAAAAGATATTCCATGCAAGCAGAAAACAAAAACAAACAGTAGTAACTGTTTTTATATCAGATAAAACAGACTTTAAATCAACAACAGTAAAAAAAAAGATGAAAAAGTCACTATATAATGATAAAAGTATCAATTCAACAGTAAGATATTATGTACCTAAATATATACATGCCTAACACTGGAGTAGCCAGGTTCTTAAAACAAATACCAACTAACATAAGAAAAGAGATATAAAAATAAGACAATAATAGTAGGAGACTCATAACATCAAAATGATGGTAATAGAAAGATCATCTAGGCAGAAAATCAAAAAAAGAAATGACTTAAACTGGACTCTGGACCAAATGGACCTAATAGACCTTTACATAAGATTCTACTCAATGAATGCAAAATGCATTTTTCTCATCTTCTCATGGAACTTATCCAAAATAGACCATATATTTGGCCACAAAGCATGTCTCAATAAAGTTAAAAAAAAAAAAAACTAAGATTAGATTAGATACCTACTCAGACTACAGTGGAATGAAACTAGAAGTCAACAGTAAGACAAACTCTCAAAACCATACAAATATATGGAAGTTAAACAATTTGCACCTGAACATTCTTTGGGTAAAAAATAAAATTAGCCAGGTGCAGTGGCTCACGCTTGTAATCCCAGCACTTTGGGAGGCCAAGGAGGGTGGCTCACTTGAAGTTGAGGGCAGGAGTTTGAGATCAATGTGGCCAATATGGTGAAACCATATCTCTACTAAACATACAAAAATTAGCTGGGCATGGTGGCGCACACCGGGGGTGGAGTTCACAGTGAGCTGAGATGATGCTGCTATACTCTAGCCTGGGCAACAGAGCAAGAACCTGTCTCAAAAAAAAAAAGGAGAAAGAAAAGATAAATGAAGTGAAAAAATCAAAATACATTTGAAAGCAATGAAAACAGAGAAACAGCATATCAAAATATCTCGGATACCGCAAAAGCAGTACTAAAAGAAAAGCATATAGCATTAAATGCCTATATCAAAAAGATGAAAATATTTAAAATTCAAGTGATGAACCTCAGGGAACTAGAAAAACAAGAAAAAATCAAACTCAAAGCTAACAGGAAGAAAATAACAGAGATTAGACCAGAATTAACGATATTGACACAAAAAGCAAGAAGCAAAGAATCAACAAAACAGAAAGCTGATTTTCTGAAAAGATAAACAAAATCCGTAAACTACTAACTATATTAACAAAGAAAAAAGAAAGAAGATCCAAATAAGAGCAAACATGAATGATAAATGCAACATTGCAACTGATAACATAGAAATAACAAAAGATCATCAGAACTGCTATGAATATCTCTATGTGCCCAAAGAGAAAAACTAAAGGGCTGATAAAGTTCTGGAAACATACACCCTCCCACTTTTGAGCCAACTAGAAATAAAAGTCCTTAACAGACCAATAACGAGTAATGGAATTGAATCAGTAATAAAAACAATCTACCAAAAAACAAAAAATAAGCCCAATATCAAATGAGTTCACAGCCAAAAAGAGTTCATACCAATCTTCCTGAAACTATTCCAAAAGATTAAGGAGGAAGGAGTCCTCCCTAAGGAATTATATAAAACCAGCATCATCCTAATACCAAAATCAGTCAAGTACACAACAATAAAACAAAACTACAGGCCAATATCCCTAATGAATATGGATGCAATAATCAACAAAATCACAGTGAATTGAATTCAATAGTACTTCTAAAAGATAATTCACTACAATCAAGTGGATTTTATTACAGGGATGTAAGGATGGCTAAACATACAAAATCAATAAGTGTGATTCACCACATGAACACAATTAAAAACAAAAACCATATGATCACCTCAATAGATGCAAGAAAGCATTAGATAAAATTGAACATCCCTTCATGTTAAAAATCCAGAACAAATGAGGCATCAAATAAACATGCCTCAAAATAATAATAGCCATATATGACAGATCCAGAGTGAACATTGTATTGAATGGTGGAAAGTTAAAATCATTCACACTAAGCACTGAAAGAAAACATAGATTCTATGTTCATGAGTCCTATTCAACATAGTACTGGAAGTACTAGTCATAGCAATCACCAAGAGAAAGAGAAGAAAGAGAAAGCTTCCACATTAGATAAAAAGTCAAATTATCTCTGTTCATCAATGATACAATCTTATACTTAGAAAATCCTAAAGACTCTGCAAAAGACTAATAGATCTGACATTTGACTTCAGTGAAGTTTCTGGATACAAAATCAACTTACAAAAATCAATACCAATTTACACACCAACAATGTTCAAGCTGACAGATAAATCAACAACTTAATCTAATTTACAATAGCTACAAATATGAATAAATGTAATACTTAGGAATAGATTTAATAAAGAAGGTGAAATATCTTTACAAGGAGAACTACTTGAACGAAAACACCAATGAAAGAAATATAGATGACACAAGAAAGAGAAAAACTTTTCACTATTATTGATTGGAAGAATAAATATCATTAAAATGGCCATATGCTCAAAGTGATATATACATTCACCACAACTCCTATCAAATTATCAATGTTGTTTTTCACATAATTAGAAAAAGTATTCTTCAAACTCATATGAAACCAAAAAGAGCCCAAAAAGTCAAACAATTCTAAGCCAAAACAACAAAGCTGGAATCATTATATTATCCAACTTCAAATTATACAGAAAAGCTATATTAACTAACACAGCATGGCAGTGGTAGAAATATAGGTATATATATCACTGTAACAGTATAGAGAACCCATCAATAAAGCAACACACCTACAATCAACTAGTCTTTGACAAAGATGTCAAGAATAAACACTGGGGAAAGGATATCCTATTCAATAAGTAATGCTGAGAAAATTGTATAGCCATACGCAGAACAAAACTGGACCCCTACCTCTCAACATATATAAAAATTAACTAAAGAAAATAGATAAATATTTTAAACTTAAGACCTCAAACTACAAAATTCCTAGAGGAAAACCTAGGAAACACTCTTTTGGACGTTGACCTAGGCAAAGAATTCATGACTTAAAAGCAAGTGCAACAAAACAAAAATAAACAAATGAGGTTTAATTAAATTGAAAAACTTCTGTGAGGCAAAAGAAATAATTAAAAGAATAAACAGACAACCTACAGAATGGGAGAAAATATCTTCAAACTGTATCTGACAAAAGACTAGCAGTCAGAATTTATAAGAAACTCTAACACTTCAAAAAAGAAACAACAAATAACTCCGTTAAAAAATAGGCAAAGGACATAAACAGTCATTTCTCAAAAGAAGACATATTAGTGGCTAAGACACATATGAAAATATACTCAATATAACTAATCATCAAAGAAATGCAAATTAAAACCACAATGACATACCATCTTAACAACAGTTAGAATGGCTATTCTTAAAATGTCGAAAAATACGTTGGTGAGGATACAGGGAAAAGGGAACACTTATACACTGTTGGTGGGAATGTAAATTAGTACAATTTCTATGAAAAACAGTATGGTGATTTCTCAAAGAACTAAAAGTATAACTAATTTAACTCAGCAATCCACCTACTAGGTTCTACCAGAAGGAAAAGAAATCATTGTATCAAAAAGACATCTTCACTCCTATGTTTATTGCAGCAATATTCACAGTAGCCAAGTCAGAAAATCAACTGAAGAGTCCATCAATGAATGACTGGATTAAAAAATGTGCTGTATACATATTATGAAATACTACACAGTTGTAAAAAACAGAAATAAAAAAGTTTTTTGCAGCAACATAGATTGAGCTGGAGGCCATTATTCTAAAATAAAAGAGCTCAGGGTATAAATAAATAAATAAATAAATAAATAAATAAATAAATAAATAAATACTCAGGAACAGAAAATCAAATACTGCATGTTCTTCCCTATGAATGGGAGCTAAATAAAGGGTACACATGGACATACAGAGGGTAATAATAGAAACTTGGAACTCCAAAGTGGGGAGTTTTGGAGACAGGATGAGTTGGAAAATTATCTTTTTAGTACTGATAGATGCAGGATGCAGATAAGGGAGGGTTCTGAGAAAATCTCTGACCCACCCCACAAGTGTTTACATCAGATACTTTTGTGAGGATGAGGGAACCTGCCCAGGGCCTTGTCTGGGCATTCCCATAACAGACTAGGGGCCCTCTTGTGCGCTGGGAGAATAGTGGAGAGCAGCAGGGAATTCATACATTATGCAATGGGGAGGAGCATGGCCTCTTCAGCTCCTGTATAGTGGCCTGGTATTCAATCTGCGAGGTGGGAGAACATTGGTAGGACACTCTATTTCTTTGCTGAGAGTTTTCTTTCCTTTCAATAAATTCTGCTCTCCTCACCTTTTCAGTATGGTCACGTGCCTAATTTTTCCTGGTTGTGAGACAAGAACCCAGATTTTAAGTGAGGTAAAGAGCAAAAATTCTGCCTCAGTACAATGTTTACCATTCAAGGAATGGGCATACTAAAAGCCCAGAGTTTACACACAATATATCCAAGTAACATAACTTCACGTGCACCCTTTAAATCTATTTATAACAACGTGTGATGCCAAGATTCAATGTATTTCCAAATTGTACTACTTTATTATCTGATGTACCTGCTCATTTCAAGAAGTTTGCAGTAATAGAACTCTGCTTGGCCTTCATCATTACAGTTTATAAAGACAGTCTATACTTGTTTGCCTTTACTTAGAAAAAACGAATCAGCAGTGCACAAGGGTAGTGCCACAAGAGTTTACAGAACCCTTCATAGTTTTCCCAGACATTGCATCAGAACCTAATAACAGTACAGTCCTTAAAATTCTATGCTTATTCTGTGTGTCTATGACCAAGCATTATCCTATCCCACTAAAGAGTTCCCCAAAGTTGACTCTGTTTACCTATTACAACTCATACGGTAAAGGCACATGGTTCCAAAAAAAATCTTCAGCTTTCAATAAAAAAACATTCCACTCTTTGAAACATGACTTCACTGCTAAAGTGATTTCCCCTCTCACCTCAGTGGATAAAAACTATTCAAAGTAGCCTTGGCCGACAAGCAAAAGACAATTGAGAGGGTTTCTTAGATTTATAGGATATTACAGATCTTAGGTTCCAAACTTTTCTTTCCTTTTTTTTTTTAATTGAGATTGAGTTTCACTCTTGTTTCCCAGGCTGGCGTGCAATGGCGTGATCTCAGCTCACTGCAACCTCTGCTTCCTAGGTTCAAGTGATTTTCCTGCCTCAGCCTCCTGAGTAGCTGGGATTACAGCCGCTCTTCACTACGCCCAGCCAAATTTCTTGTATTTTTAGTACAGATGGGGTTTCACCATGCTGACCAGGCTGGTCTCAAACTCCTAACCTCTGGTGACCTACCCATCTCAGCCTCCCAAAGTGTTGAGATCATAGGCGTGAGCCACCACGCCAGCCAGTTCTAAACTTTTCTTAATGTATTTTGCCATTATATAAACCTACTAAAAACAGAGTATTAAAGCTTTGGTTTTGGACAGAGAATCATAAACAGGCTTTTAGCCAAATAAATTTCATCTTATAACAACCCTTGGGTTTCACACTTGCAAATTACACTAAACCTTTTACCTTGTTTATTTATAAACATAATAATGAGACATTAGCAATTTTTACCCAAGAAACTTGGGGGAAAACCTAGGTCCATTACATAGCCTGCAGTAAGACCTATGAACTAAGACACACCCTAATTGTTTCCAAACCGTAACAACAATCACCAGTCACCAAGTTGACAAAAGCTTCATCTGAATTGGTTTTGTAAAACAATCTTAATTTACAATCTTACATTCTATAAATGTCTGTTAAATTCCAAATATATTCAACAATTGTCAGTAAGTAGTCTAACATCGTATAAAATCATCTGACTCCTTCTAGTCCCCATCTAAAATGCCACAATCTACTTAATTCTACTACTCTATTGCCTCTGTCTGATGATGGTAAAGGTTACAGCTGTGTAAGTACGATATCTGAAATAGTGGACCCTCATGTTGGTTTATGAGATACTCCACTGAGTTAATATTTTTTGTTAATAGGACCTATTCCAAAAACTCAAAAGAGAAATATCAGACAGGATACACTGTTACCACCCAAAATGAGCTAATTGGAAAAAATGAAACAAACAAAAAAACTTCTTTAAATTAGCTCAATCCACAGTGCTTTTTGCCCTCTCCAGAGTTTTTTATATAGCTAAGAACAAGTCAATAAATATTTATACAGACAACAGATATACTTTTAGAATGATAACATATTTTGATGTAATATAAAATCATCAAGGGCTTCTCACTTCTAGTCGTACCCTATTAGAAATAGACACCATGTTAGATAATTTTTTCCACTATCCTGTTACCATCATGAATTACTTAAATTAAAGCTCATACCAATAAAACTCAGCCAAAATATCAAGAAAGTTCTTTAACAATTTTTTTCTGCTAAATCAGCTAGGAATAAAACTGTCAGGATATGCAATCTAAATGAACTTCATAAGATTACAATAATTCAACTTCTTTATAAAAATCTGCTTAATAAATAGAATAATACACATTATGTTAAAAATGAAAATTGATATCTACAAAAGTATAAATTTAATGTTAAATTTAGAGTCACAAAAAGCCAGGATAGCCACCTGTCCTTTCTGTCTTTAAAGTTTCCGTCATTAAAAACTCTACATTCCACAACTCATCATAAAACAGATACAATTATTCAAATTATATTTAATAATTAATAGAAAAGTCCAAATTTCTAAAATGGTTTATAACCAATATTTGATTTGCTAAACTCATAATCCCCCAAAAACACTACACTTCAATTGGTATATATCTACTGTCTAATGAATCACTTACATATGTACAGAGAGACTTCTTCCAGTTGCCACCCTCAATGGCATATTGGTATATTCCTATGATTATTTATATATCTTCTGGTTGGGTAAAGGCTTTCCATACAAAAAAGCCAATCCTGTGACAATAGCCTAAAATTATTAAAACTTGTCTATTTTATGAGATATTCCTAAAAATAATCTCCAGCGATGGGCAACTCATTTTACTAGACAAGTTATAAAACAGTTAAATAAGGTGTTACAAACACAATGACGCTATCATTGTCTTTATCACACTCAGTATTTTAAAAGGTTAAAAATATGGCATCTTAAAACTAACATTCACAAAGTTAATCAATTAGGTTGCCTTGGCCAAAGATACGATCATCAGCTTTAATGACAACCAACTTCACTCCCACTAAAAACAACTAAGTAAAGATCTTAAAAAATAGGTCCCCCTGAAAAGGTTATACCTCTAGTAATAGAATCCAATAAAGGACTCTCACTAAAAAGGCTGTACCTCTAATTATAGAACCTTATTTATCTCCCAATCTCCTAAACTCTAATGTACTACAATCCTTTGCTACATTTTGCCAAACTATATTTCACAAGGAAAAAAAAAATCAAAATACACTAACTAAAGACATTCAAATCCTCCAATGTCTGAAACTTGGAGATTGGGCCATCTGAAAATGACATCAGAAAAAGGCTGCCCTTAAACCTCATTTAGAGGAACCACATCAAGTTCTTCTGACCAACCACACTACAGTAAATCTTAGAGCCATAAGCTTTGGGTCCACCTGTCACAACTCCAAAGGGCCCTTCAGACTCCTAAAACTATATACCTCTTTGAGACTTTAAGATAAAATTAACCAAAAATTTCCTCTCAGAAGCAGACGGCATCCTAGATGTGGTTGGCTTTCTCAAAATCATAGATCAAGATCTCTCTGTCACCATAAAAAACTACACTTTTTGTGTTTGTTTCCTTTCCCTCTTAAAAAAAAATCCATTGGAGCATAATTGGTGAATATCTTCAGCTAGAACTTACGCTATAGTATACAAATAGAATAGCTGTTACGAATCAATATAGAAAAATCAAAAAACATTCCACTAATGCCAATGTCTCTTCACATTACCAATGAGAGTCACTCTAAAACTATGAAATAAATAAATAAATAAATAAATAGCTATCATTAATATTATAAACATCATTGCAACTTGTTTTTGTTCACTAAAACAACAATAACTTTTCCAATTAAAAATTTTGTTACCATATATATTCTTATATATAGTTATATATATATTTATATACAGAGTTTTAAAACTTTGTTACCAAATATGTATATTTATTTTTGTTTTATATGTAACATATATAATATATAGTTATAGAAATATTTACATATATTATATAGTTATAGAAATATGTATATAAATATACATAATAATAGAAATATTTATATAAATATAGAAATATTTCTCTAACTACATATTATATATTATATATTTACATAACAATATAATATAATATATAATATTATATATTTATAATTTATATATATTTATTTATATTATATACAACATATATAATATACCACATATTTAAAATAACATACAACATACACATTAACATATATAACATATAAATATATAACATAATATATAAATATATAATATAAATACATATAAAACAAATATATAACATAATATATACCATTACACATTATAATTAGATATAATATAAATATACTATAACATATAATTTTAATGTATATTAATATAATATATAACTTTTATATAATATAATATATATTTTATATATAATATATGATTTTTAATATATATTAATATAATATAATATAATATATGTCAATATAATATAATATCTTGTATAAATATATAAATATTTATAAATATTTATATATATTATAAAAATTATATATAAATATAATTAAATATAATATATATTTTATATTTATATA
>NC_045436.1:58525693-58531517 GCF_002776525.5 Piliocolobus tephrosceles
TATATATTTATTATAATATATTATAATATATTACATTTTTATATAACATATTTATATATATTTATATATAAGTATGCAATACATATAATATATAACATATAATATATGATATGTATATAATTATAATATATAATAATTATAATGTATAATAGATATAATATAATATATAATATATTACAATCCATATAGTAATATATATAGTTTATATATGTGATATATGCATTATAATATATAAATATATAATATATATCATATGTCATATATGATATGTTATATATCGCATATTATATATTATGTTAATATATTTATATATTTGCATATTATTTTATATATTTTTATATATATTCATGTAATATATAATTATATATTTATTATAGTATATATAATATGATAAATATGTAATTTATTTTATTATATATTTATTATATGATATATATTAGTATATATTTTTATAATATATTATATTATATATTTATATACTTATATATTCATAATGTATTTTATATATAATAAATTTTATGTATAATAAATATATGATAAATATAAATATAAATTGTTATTTATATATTATGATGTTATATATATTTATATATTTTATATAGTTATATACTACATTGATATATGAATATATAATATAATATATATTATATATTACATATAATATGCATATAATATATGATATGATATTACATATTATATTACATATGTTACATATATGTAATATTATATAATTATATTATATTATATGTAATATATAATATGATATATAATAATATATAACTATATATATTATATAATATATAATTCACTCCCACTAGAGAAACTAAGTAAAGATCTTATACAATAGGTCCCACTGAAAGGGCTATACCTCTAGTAAAAGGCTGTATCTCTAATTTTGGAATTGTATATATATATATAATTGTAGATATATTATCTATAATATATCTAGATATATTATAGAATTATAGATATATTATACACTGTATAATATATAATTATAGACATAATAAATAATATATAGTATATAATAATATATCATATATTAAATATATAAAAGTATATAATATATTATATATTATATATAGAAAACAAAATAAATAAATATATATATATTTGGTAACAAGGTTTTAAAACTAATTTAAATTTACAACTGACAAGGTTATAAAACGAATACAAGTGGTGCCTACAAAAAGTACATTGTACTTTCTGATGTCACCCACTGAAGACTTAAAAACTGCCTGTGTGGATATAAACAATTACTTATACTATGTTTCCAGGAATAGGGTCTCTATTTACTAAAATTGGTTATACATTCTTACAACCTACTATAAATGATCACAAAAAGTACATTTATCAGTAAGCTTTTTTTCCAGAGTGACACAGATGTATGGGCAAATAAATCTAACTGAACTCTATCAAATTCAACTAGGTGTCCTCTTCTAGATGCCCAGAAGAACTGTATTTGTTCTGTGGAGAATATACTTATTTTGCCCCCTTGTTGGTTTGGATCTTGCTATTTGGCTTAACTTGCTCCTGCCTTTAAAATAACTTTCCCTATACATTCTCATAAGAGCTTCTATGAGCAGAGGATGAAATGTTAACAAACGAACTTAACTCCAGCCTTAGCATAGACAAAATAAGCCAGTTTCAACTAAAAATAAATTCCAGTGGGGTTCCTGAGGATTCTCTTTTGATAATAGTGTGGTAGCAATTATATAAAATTCAATGCTAATTTATAAATTTTAAAACATCTTAAGTTTTATAACAATCAGAACTTCCAGGATTTCATATGGATTGCAGCCACTCTTGAAAAGGTAGACAGTAACAGTTCTATTTAAAAATTAATAATAATAATAATAATAAAACATCACAGAACTTCAGATCTTCTTTTTACTCAAGTTTGGGAACTATCTGTAATATTAAACATAACTAAATATTATATTTATCTCTGTCTAATTTTGTTATTACAAAATACTTAATTAAAAAGGTCACTAACACCATTCCTTAAGCACTGTTACCAAATACATTTTTAAAAATCTCTCTCAAAAAATAGCATATAATATGTTTATAAAACAACTAACAGTTAATTTTGAGACATACTAAATGACAAATGACAAATTTAAGTGTTCCGAAGATTTCTGATCTTTATATTTCTTCTAATAGGCTCCAGGTTCTGGTAATTTATGTTACCAGAGAAGCAATGAATACCTCTTTAAGCCAAGTCGCTTTACAGCAAACTATGATCCTTAATTGCTTTCACACTCCAAAGACTATGACCTATTAGACTCTAATACTGTTAAACTGCCTATTTGCCTAAACATTGACTTTTTTAGTTTGATTTGTTTCACAAAAACTCTTGTTAAAGAATATACTTTAATATTTTCATATTATCCTGTTGACAGTCATCATCTTACACCCCTTAATGTGCTATATCTTAAGTCTTTAATGTTTTATATACAGTCATCCATCAAAAATTAAATAGTCTCACTTCAAATTGGTTAACATAACCATAAAAAGTCATTCAAATGACCTAAAACTGTGACTTACAAACTCCATATTGAGACCAAGAAAGACTTGTAAGCTCCATACTAAAACCAAATAACAATTTACAATAGTGACAGAGGGTGAAGTCAATTCCTACAGTTTTTAGTAAGTCTCTCAACCGAGAGACTAAGTAAAAAAAAAAAAAAAAAAAAAAAAAAAAAAAAATTTGTTAAATCCAACCAAAATCTAAAATCTGGCCTGAGAGCTTCTGCATATTGACATACTTGATGTGTTACCTAACTTAATAAGTGAACATACAAAAACCCTAATTTAAGAATATGCTTCTATAACAATAACTGAGTCTCAGCTAATTCCAACAATTATAGTTAAACCACTCACAGGTAGACAATTATTCAAACTGTGTTCAAATAGAACAAATGTCAACCGATTACCATCAGACTGTTTCTGTACCTCACTTTCATTTTCTGCACCTCAGTTTCTTTTTTCTGTCCATAAGGTCTCTCAAACCATGTGACAGCACCAGAGTCCCTTTGAATCTGCTATGATTCTGAGGGCTGCCCAATTTATAAATCTTTTTCTTACTTAAACTCTGTTGCAAACTAAATTTATCTAGAGTTCTTTTAGCAACTTCAAAGTATGAATTTTGAGGAAACACAACTCAGTCCATAGAAGTTACTCAATTGATACTTAACATTCCTGAAAGGAATATCTGGCTGAACAAACACAGATTTAGATCTCTGTATATGAGATGTAGCTGTTGTTAACATAACACATTTAAAAACATTGTAACTACGAATGGTTCTACCATTTCACCTAGCTAAATCAACATAAAGATTGATGGTTGGCATCGTGTTTATCAGCCATTCTTTTTTTGCGTCTATTGAGACCTCATCTCAGTCTTTTTAATCCTGAAGGCTAGATTATAATGGTATCCACTATTATATACTCTTATTTTAAAAGTGATAAAAAGGCCAAAAGAGAAAAAGTGCTTATTTTTCACAAATATGGCAGAGCTTAGAAGACCATACAAGTAGGCGAAATATTATTTTAGACATGAAAGTGATTTTAGTTTGTATTTAATAATCTTTTGGCAGACCCATTCAATGAATATATATATATATATTCTCCTGCCTCAGCCTCCGGGGTAGCTGGGAATACAGGTGCCCGCACCATGCCCGGATAATTTTTTGTATTTTTAGTAGAGACGGGGTTTCACCGCGTTAGCCAGGATGGTCTGGATCACCTGACCTCAGGTGATCTGCCCACCTCAGCCTCCCAAAGTGCTGGGATTACAGGCATGAGCCACCACACCCGGCCTTCAATGATTTGTTAAACAAACTAATGACTGATAATTACATTTAGATGTATCAAAGCCGAGTCACCAATTACATTAACAAAATAATGAATTAGTATCTGATTGCAATGGGTTTATGAAATAAAAGGTGATATTGTATACAATAATCAGACAATTATTGGGGATATTTTCCTCAGAGAAAGTGCAATGGGTAATTAGCTAGAAGAAGATGTGAAATTAAAGAAGAGTTATCTTTGTTCATTTCTAATGTGGGAGAAATGATCACTTTTGTGTTCTAATGGAAATGATCAATTAAGAACAAAAATTGATAGTTCAAAAGAGAGAGAAAACATTTTCTATAGTAATGATCTCAACTATGCATTAAAAAATGTATCTCAAGTGTATAAGAGAAGTTAATCTTAGCAGTTAGAGAGATTGGGCTACTAAGACTTCATACAAGTGGGTCCTTTGGAATAACACTTTAAGATGGAAAAGAAAAATCCATTTCAAACACGAGAATGACATTACAAATCATATCGATTTTCATTAGGGTCCTTTATTTTCAAAATATTTTTCTGGGATTGTTTACCTCATTCATCTTTCTACCTGTAATCTAGGTCAGAAAATATTTAAGGTAGGAAAAATTAATTTTGAAGAAATTATTTTTATACCCAGGATTATTCAGTAAAATACATAGTTTTAAAATTTATCTCACATCTATAGATATCTATCAGGCATTGCTTTTCAATTGATTTCATGTATTGATTGCTATGCATAAATTGTCCTTCTAAAACGTTCATATGTTTTCATATACTATATATGTCAGATTGATGTATATAATTACTTCCATTGTTAAATTCCTTGCCCCCTCTTTTCTGAATCTAATTTCCTGCCATCTAAATTATCATTTAAGTATCATTAAATTTATATTGCTTATTTTTATAGAATATGAGAAAAATGTATACATTTTCATAAATGGTCATATCTATCCTATGTCATTTAATCAACACATACAAAATACAAACATCTAATTATATAAAGAAAAATAATATATTTTAAATATTGTCAAAATATTAAGGGCAGAAATATTTTGGCATAAATTATGATTTTATATTTTACTCTCTAGTAAGTATATAGTCTTCATTTGACTCAACATGTTTAGAAATGTATACAACATAGTATTACTTTTATCAAAATTTAATTAAGGCCAGGTATTATGAGATATATATCACTATAATTACTATTTACTTCGTGCCGGGCGCTGTGTCTCACGCCTCTGATCCCAGCACTTTGGGAGGCCAAGGTGGGAGAACTCACGTGAGGAGGGGAGTTCAAAGAGACCAGCCTGACCAACATGAAGAAACCCCATCTCTATTAAAAATACAAAAAAAAAATTAGCCGGACTTAGTGGCACATGCCTGTAATCCTAGCTACTTGGGAGGCTGAGGCAGGAGAATCGCTTGAACCCAAGAGGCAGAAGTTGCGGTGAGCCAAGATGGTGTCATTGCACTCCAGCTTGGACAACAAGAGCGAAACCCGTTCCCCGCAAAAAACAAAAACAAAAACAGAAACAAAAAACTGTTTAGTTCCTATATATGGTAGTATATAAGTATTTTAGGGAACCTTAAATGATTAAAATGTATTTTTCAAATCTAGTTACTAAGTGCTAATGTTATTCCTGAAATTTTAGTAATATTTTTTTTCCTAAAATTGTTCCTGGTTCAAAGTAGCTATAACATTAACTTATGAGTATAATAAAGATTCGGATTCATTTACTGATATTCAACTACTGACTTCTTTGTAAGTCTCAACCTCTTTTTCTTCTTTGACCCTGCAACTGGACAAGCATCTGCTAGCCTCCTCTTTTGGTGCTAGTGGGAAATTTAAACCTTGCAATTTTGCAGCCCTCATGAATGCCCAGCCTGCTCTCGCCACTTTACTTAAGTCAGTTAGGCGTCTCTGGATATCCACTGTGCAAAAATAAATAAATAAATAAATAAATAAATAAATAAATAAATAAATAAA
>NC_045436.1:58531527-58541534 GCF_002776525.5 Piliocolobus tephrosceles
AAATAAATAAATAAATAAATAAATAAATAAATAAATAAATAAATAAATAAATAAACTTACTGGGTGGGGTATCATGAGCCTTGACATTTGTCGTAAAATGGACCAAAGTCCATTTTACGTCTATAAAATGGCCCCCAAAACACAGGGTAGGTAAGTAATTTGTTTTTCTAGAATGTGAATCTCTGGTCTTAACCTGTATTAATGTTTTTAATTAAAAAGGAACCAAACACAAAAAGAGTATATATTGCTAACTTCTAATCATACAATTCTGTGGTTAATTTGACAATTAAAAATTGTACTTTTAATAATAAGTAAAATGATTATGGCAACTAAAGTGCAAGCAAATTTAAGAGTAAGATTACTGTAACTTAGGGACTGAGTTGAAGTATTACTCATTAAAAAATGTATGTGTTCAACAGTCTTATAGATGCCAGTTAAAAGTAAGTGAACAATTACATGATAGATGATGATGATGATGACAGACACATAGATAGATAGACAGATACATAGATCTCCAAACTAGGACATTTATGGGAGTAAAAGAGAATACAATTAAAACTTACACTGACAAAAGGGATATAAAGCAAAACTATCCAGAAAAATTGACGTTTGGGCATTTAGATAGAAATCAAACATTCAGTTTTATGTAATCATACATGTAACTTCATCTAACTCTGTTACCTTATACTCTTTCCTTCATTTCTATTAGATGTCTATATCCAACTTTGAATTTATTCTAGGTTGCTAGATTAATTAAGTATGTCATGTTCTGTCTTAAGTCTCTCTTCTCTCGGTCAACAGTGTTAACACTATTATGAAATTTAATCCTCTAAATTCATAGGTTGTACCACCTTGTGAGGAATCTTTCTGATTCCTTCAGTAATAAAAAAAAAAAAAAAAAAGAATTGTCCTTTCCTTTCTGGTATACCTTTCAAAACCCCATCTGTAATTTATGACACTAAAAAATTCCAGTTCCCCAATAGGGGGAACTTTTTCCAATTGCAATTTCCACTGAGTTCTAAAACATTTGGATTCCCACTGAACATAAACTATTTACCACTTACCGCTTCGGTATATATATATATTTCTCTCTACCTATCCATCTCTACCTCCTTCCTTCCCTTTCCTTCTATCTCCCCAAACATGTTAATCTCCTCTTCTTCTATTAAAGGTTTTTAAAATTTATTCTATGAGGTGAGGATCTAAATACAACAAAGGAAACTGTTTGAATAGGAAAAGAACCCAGAATAATAGATTCACAATAATAATAATGGTAAAAACTAGTGTTTAATTAGCACATACTATAAAAAAAGGCTCTGTATTAAGATATCTACAGGCTATAGCTCTGTATTTTTTCCCAAAATTCCATAAGGCACTTACTGTACTCATCTTCTTTTCTAGGGGTAATAAATGTGAAGCTTAAGGAAAGCAAACACTATCCCCTGACATTTCCAGAGCAAGTGAAGCTATTAAAACCTGTTAATACCTGGTTTCAGAGTTTGTGCTATTAAAATCTGCAGCACATTTGAGGATTATGCCAACTAAGCCATATGTGATGCACATGGAATTGACAGGAAGTATAATTTTTTGTTTCTTCGTTTTTCTTTTTTCAAAATTAATTTAGTTGAAACTCAGTCCATCATTTGATCAGATAAAGTCAAGTATGGGTGTTGCTTTATTTTCTAAGCTGTTTAAATTTCTTTTAGATTCAGCCACAAAAAAATATTTAGTGTTTTAAAATTTTATTTTGCATGCCTTAACCCAGTGAAGTTCGGTACCTGACCACATGTATATTATTAGAGTATAGTATCAACATTACACTCAAATTAGCTTTGAAAGTTATAGATTATTGCATAAAATAACCATTACATTATCCAATTCTATTTATTATATTTTGAAAGTATATTGTTGAAACAGAGAAGCAGTACTGGAGACCATCAACACCACATCAATTTTAAGTGTATATACATGCCTATGGTAATTATAGAAGATGAAAAACATTGAGCTAATATCATAAACATAAAGGATTAAATATAGTGGAAACAATAATGTATCAAAGTAAAATAATATCACAATATTTTCTAAAGTCATACAATGTGCCTTCAGAATAATTGCCTCTTTAGCTAAATAGCTTATTTCAACTTTTTTGTTTACTTTGATCTAATTTTCACATGACTTAAAAAAATGATAAGAATATGAAATAGATTGTGGTTTAACATTACAGTGATTACTCTTCCTGAGACAACACATCTTTTTTTACACTGAGGCCAATCATACAATCATCTGGGTAATCTAGCTTTTAAAAAGCTGAGAATTATTTTCTGTAGATGAATAAAAAGTTACTTTATTCTTTGCATTGTTAAGAAGTGTAATGCATATTTATTATTACAATCTGGAGTCCCTCATGCATTATTTAATTTCATTAGAGATAATGGGTAAATTGATACTCAGGACACTTTCTAACATTCTACTTTTGTCTCCATGCTGGCATGAAGGAAATATAGCCAGCATATAATCAGATAAGTATTATGGAATACATTGCCCTTTGTTTTAGATTTAGAAATCTCTTCACAGGTTCTTTTCTGTACTGAAATGTGCTAACCTTACAGACACACTTTAAAAAAACATTTTAAATGACAGCCTAATGGGAAAAAGATATTTTATGCTTTAAGAAAAATCATTAAAATATGCGTATATTTTAAAGCTTTATCAGTGGCTCCTCATATAAGATATATTAAAATTTAGAATTATTTACTAAATTTCAAACAGTGCATAATTTTCTGCTTTATTGATATGGTCCTGGTTAAAAGAGAAACAGCTTAGTTTTAAGATTATACTATTCATTGAGATAATGAAGCTCGGCACTGATTCAAGAGAAAAATAACAATGACAAAACCAAAACCAAACAAAACTTGAGGTTTACAGCAACATCTTATTTTAGCAGGGGCTTCAAGGGAAAAAGAAAATAACATTAATCAGGAAAAGGAAAATCGGTTATATCAGAATAAAAATTTTAAAAATAGACATCAATTATATCCATTAGTTCTATTAAGCTTCATTAAAATGATAGAGGAAGATAAAATCCTACTATCTATAATTTACCTATCAATATGTAGAATACAGAGTCATGACAATTTAGAAAATACATTGTAAAATAATTAAACTTAAATCTCCTAAGTAAATTTTGGAGGGTACCTAGGCAATGTAGGGGTATAACTCTGTTCTTTTTCAAAATTATTTTGTCCATTCAGGATCCTTTGCATCTCTACATTAATTTTAGAGGCATCTTGTTAATTTGTGCAAAAAATAAAAAAATAAAAATCCCGTAGCCAGAGAGGACTTTGAAAGGAATTATGCAGAATTGTAGATCAACTGGGAAATTATAATCATCTTAATGTCCAATCCATAAACCATGGGAAGTGTTTTATTATTTAGCTCTTCTTTAATTTTTTATATAAAGTTTTGTACTTTTCAAAGTATAAGTAAGGCACTTCTTTTGTTAAAATAATTTCTAAACACTTTATTATTTTCAAGCCATTGAAAATAGGTTTGTTTTCTTAATTTTATTTTCAGATTATTCATTGCTAGTGTATAGAAATACAAGTTGTTTTTGTGTATTGTTCATATATATCCTACAACATTACTAAACTTGTCTTTTAATTTTAATAGTAGATTCCTTAGACTATTTTATATACAAAGAGAAGTAATATTGATCTATCCATTTCATATTTGCTTATTTAAAGTTAAATTATAAAGAAGGAAAATTTGTATTCCATCAAAGTTTCTGTTCTTATAAGATTATAAACATAGAAAAAACTCCATGTTTGGCCATAAGTCTTTAAGAATAATAAAATATATGTGTAATAAACCTATACAGAACATAATACATTATAGAGAGATATAATTAAATATTTTTTAAAAAAACTGAGCCAGAGTGATATTTCAGAATGGAAAGTAAACTTTCTCCCAAATGTCAATGTTTTCCAAATTGATTTATACATTTACTTCAGCTGTAGGCTGAATTATAATAAAGATTATCTATAGCACTTTATTTTGAACTTGGGAAATCAATAAAGCAGTTTATCTGAGAGAATAGTATTTGGTATTTGATTAATAATAGACAATCGTACAATCAAAGGGACTTTAAAAGTGAGTATTTGATTAAGAATTTTCTACAATTTGAGAAAAGAGATGTTTTAAATTAGCAAAGTGTAAAATAGTGTTTACAGATGGTACTGGCCTAAATAGTTCATCATCATCCTTTGGAATAAAATATAGTATCTGTGCCTTCTTCTACAACAAGAAAGAATTACATGTGTAAATTAGAGGCTGTCAGACAACTTTAATGACACCTAAGTGACTATTTTTTATTTGTACATATAAGGATGTATTCATATAAAATGAATAAAGTAGAGAGAGAAAAGGGAAAAATTAACATAAGAAACAGAAGAAACTATGAAAAATATTTGCAAAATATATGAGTAGTAGGACTTTCGTGTGAACAGAATTTTAAAATTGCCCATCAAAATTTTCTGCCTAATCTCTGAGAGGGAGGATATAATGTGACAGAACACCCTGGTCAGGGCTTTTGTAGATGTAATTAAAGTACTTCATCATTTATATTTGAGTTAATCAAAAAAGATATTATCCAGTGAGACCTGTTCTCATAATATCAATTCTTTAAATAACAATGAGTTTTCCACAGATGGTTACAGTTTGTTACATCATGGGACTTGAAGAGCAAGAAGGAGTTGACAGGTTCCCTAACCTAAGGGAATAAAGTAGCTTTGTGACCTACTGATAAACTTTATCAAAACATGAAGAGAATAATTATTATTGATTTAAATACTGTTAATTTATTTCTATGATTATATATTTTATTCATGAGATATCAAACTTGATCTAAATTCTTAATTTTCAAGACTCTGACAGCTGTTTACATTATATATTTTATTCAAGTAGAATGTGATTTAACTAGACAGATTAATAGTTACTGCTATCCTACCTCAAAGCATTGGGACAGAGAGGACAGCCATGATTCTAGAGTGACAGATAAATAAAAGGAACAGTCAGAAGAGTAAACAGACAACCCACAGAGTGGGAGAAAATCTTCACAATCTATATATCTGACAAAGGACTAATATCCAGAATCTACAATGAACTCAAACAATTCAGTAAGAAAAAATCAAACAATCCCATTGAAAAGTAGGCTAAGGACATGAATAGATAATTCTCAAAAGAAGATATACAAATGGCCAAAAAACATAGGAAAAAATGCTCAGGATCAGTAATGATCAGGGAAATGCAAATGAAAACCACAATATGATACCAACTTACTCCTGCACGAATAGTTGTAACCAAAAAATCAAGAAACAATAGATGTTGGTGTGGAGGCGGTGAGCAGGGAACACTTCTACATTGCTGGTGGGAAGGTAAACTAGTATTGAAATGGGGAAGGTTCCTTTGTTCCCCTTGCAGGGTGTGCCACAGGGGAAGAGTTTCACTTCTTCAGTGCCCCACTGCTCAAACTTCTAGAAGAGCATACAGAGGGGCAGGCTGTGAGGCTCTGAGCCCAGGGCAGTATCTAGGGGTTGAAGTTTACAGCTCCTGAAGCCCCAGTTGGTGTGTGCTAAAGGATACTCTTTTATTTTTGCCATCTGTTGGAGGCTTGTGTTAACCAGCTCAATTAGATGCTCTACCTTGTTGGGAGGACAGAAGGCTTTCTGTATCCTGGGTTCTTGCCTTGGTGTACCAGAAGAATCGGATCACGAGTGGGCTTGGAAAATGAGTGTAAGGTTTTATTGAGTGGAAGTATTACTCAATAGATGAGGGAGCCAGAAGGGAGATGGTTCTCCCTGGAGTCCCGCCACTCAGCGGCCTGGGCTTTCCTCTGACTGCCAGAGCCAAACTCTGCCTCATTCAGCCAGTTGGCCTACCGACCTGCCGGTGTGCTCTTCTGCCAGCCTGCTCCCATCAACACCCTCCAGCATCCAGCCATTTGTGTCTTCTTTGGCTGATCTGCTCCTCTCGGGGTCCAGCCTCTTGTGTACCTGCCTGCTAGGGTCTCAGGGGTTATTATAGGTAGAGGATCGGGACATGGAGGGCTGGGGTGGTCTTGGGAAAAGCCACATTTTGGTGTGAAAGCAGGAGTGCCTGGCACCACCTGGGTCCGTGGGCACAGACCCAGGGGTGGCTCCACCCACCCCTCCCCAGAGATCCACCCTTCCCCTCCAAGCACCTACCTGTCCCCCTTCTGTATCAGTATAGCCCCTATAGAGAATAATGTAGAGATTCCTTAAAGAACTAAAAGTACAATTGCTATTTGATCCAGCAATCCCACTACCGGCTATCCACCCAGAGGAAAATAAGTTACATGAAAAATATACTTGCACACGCATGTTTATAGCAGCAAAATTCACAATTGCAAAATCATGGAACCAACCAAAATGCCTATCAATCAAAGAGTGGATAAAGAAACTGTGGTATATATACATATATGATGGAATACTACTCGGCCATAAAAACAAATGAATTAATAGCATTTGCAGTGACCTGGATGAGATTGGAGACCATTATTCTAAGTGAAATAACTCAGGAATGGAAAACCAAATATTGTATGTTCCCACTGAAATGTGGGAGCTAAGCTATGAGGACGCAAAGACGTAAGAATGATACAATTGACTTCAGAGACTTGGGTGGAAGAATGGGAGGGGATCAAGGGATAAAAGACTACAAATATGGGGCAGTGTATACTGCTAGGGTGACAGGTGCACTAAAATCTCACGAAACACCACTAAAGAATTTACTCATGTAACCAAATACTACCTGTACCCCAATAACTTAGGGAAAAAATATTTTTTAGTGATTCTTTGATTGTCCATTAGCAAATTTCATGAATTTTTGATCTGACTTGCACTGTGTAACAACTATACGAAAAGACAATTTGTGGACTGTGACTTCAACATTTCCTTCAAACTACTAACAAGTCAAGAAATATTCAATTAGCTTATTTACTTTATTTGGGCCTTAATACCTTTACATTTTCTTCTTAAGCTTTCTAATGAATTGTTGAATTTAGAAAATCTACCTATATTTAGCTGTTCCAAATATCAAAATAAGTGTGTGCTCATGGTTATACTAACTCATTGTCCAACAGAATCACAAGCTCAAAATATTTTGAGTTAGAAAGCTTATATAACAATGATAGGAAAATATTTTGTTTTGTGTGCTTCCAGTAGGGTAAAGCTTACCTATGTCATGCACATCCTTCATTTTTCTTTTTTTTTCTTTTATTTTTATCCATCAGTCCAAGTTTCCGAGAATATGTAAGAAGAGAATTTATATTCTTATTTTTGCTGACCAATGCTGTCATTGCGCATTAGCTTTCATGTCCAACTCTTATTTGCAAGCCTCCGTTTCTTTATTTCTCAGTGGTCAAAGGTCGTTTAAGATAGGAAAAATGGCCGGGTGCAGTGACTCATGCTTGCAATCCTAGCATTTTGGGAGGCCGAGACGGGAGGATCACGAAGTCAGGAGATCAGACCATCCTGGCTAAAGCGGTGAAACCTCGTTTCTACTAAAAATACAAAAAACTAGCCAGGCAGGGTGGCGGGGCCTGTAGCCCCAGCTACTCGGGAGGCTGAGGCAGGACAATGGCGTGAACCTGGGAGGAGGAGCTTGCAGTGAGCCAAGAACGCACCACTGCACTCCAGCCTGGGTGACAGAGCGAGACTCCCCAACAAAAAAAAAAAAAAAAAAAAAAAAAAAAAAAGATAAATGGGCTAGATCTACTATTTTTGGTACACACACACGCAGAGAAACTTCCTTGACATGATATCTTCCCCACTGTGATGTAATTTCTTATTGTTATTTTTCTTTTAATTTTTTGTATTTTTATTATGCTACCTTATATTTTCTCCTTCCTCTTGTTCCCTGAATTGGATATTGTTTTACAAGACTTTGACGATAAGGTTTTTTTCCTTAACTTGTTTTATTTAATGGCCAGAATTTTTATAGCATGTTAGGAGAAAGATGCAGAAAATATACACATTGACGTCCTCTAGTCAGAAGATAAATTCAAATCAATGAAAAAAGAGGGTGTTGGATTATTTTGGATTACACAATGTAGAAATCTATCTATATCACTGAGCAGTTATAACTGAGTAAGGAAGATGACATACACACCAAAAAGAAGCAACTCGGGAGAAATTGTAAGAAATTGTAATCTGGTAAGACGGACTAAAAAAACATTTTTAGAATTAAGACACAATATAGATTTTTTATTCAGATATTGTTAATGCACTCCAACACACTTCAACCACCCAACTACAATATTACAGACTATTTGGAACTTAAAGGAGTTTCATGAAATGTAAGCTGGGTGAAGAGAAAAAGTGTGAATTTGAAGTGGAAGTGATGACAACATAATCAGAGGATCTAGGGGGCCAGTGCAAGTTTATTCTAGTAACACCCACTTGAGAATATGTGAAGAACAGAAGTATTAGAGAGAAAATACATCTAACAACTGATAGGAATCATTAACATGTCAACACCATATTGCAAAGAACAGTATAAATCTGACATAATCACTTCTGTTCTTTGAATCTGGTTATATCTATCTAAAAATATTGTGCATTCATTATTAGGAGTATGTCAAAGCATTTAATTTTATAAGAAAAATATGCTAGCTACACATAAGGCTAAGAATATTAACCTCCTTTGAACTTATGTCATCTAAGAAATTTATAAATTAAGTCACTTACTGCACTAACCCAAAAGTACCTGCCTTTTGTTGCTATGTTTTTGCTATGACAGCATTCTATCCTCTTTGATAAATATTTTGTTAGTCATTGTTATTATAAGTATTTTTCTTAAATAGGTTGCTACTCTTAAATTTCTTTTATTTCAAAAATCCTTTTTATGCTTACTGATGAAAATGGATCCTGAATTTTCTGTTTCCATGAAATCAAGGGAATGTTAAATTAATGGCTATTTATAACAAGATAATAAATTACTAGTACTGATAAAATTATATACATATTGATTTTAGAGATTCAAAATACATAATATGAGGCATCCCACATAAGTAAAAAATTTAAGCAAGCATACATTACACCTACTAAACTATATTATTGTATTTATTATCTTATAATGATTTTCAAAGTATATGTAAAAAGAAAACAAGATTTGTTTTTTCTGATGCCCTTAAAAGAGAAGGGACATCTTAAATATAGTAAAAGTCTAAAATTGATTCTATCAAGGAATTTGGATGAAATGTATACCATATACCAATAACATAGTGTTTTAAAGTAAAAAAAAAATGTTGATTTTAATACTGTAGTGAACCAACCTGAATTTAAAATAACTTTAATATTGAGCGAGAAAGTCTTACACTTTTCCTTAATTATGTAGGCAATTAGACAGTCTTGCTTGTACTTAAGTTGTCAAAAGTAGATGTGTCGTTAAGATTAACGAAACAATGTATCAGAATATGTATTATGTGGTGCTCCTTCTCCATTTGGCTGAGAGTTTTAGCAGTATAAAAAATAAAGTTCCCTTGTGCTATCAAGATTACATTAGAAATCAATTTAGAGACCTGTTTTCATTTGCATTTTTTTGGGAACTATGTTAACTTCATCATGTATTTTTTTAAGAGAACTTTTTGTTGTTTAATGAATTGTTTAACACTCCAAACATCTGTTATCTGAAAGACTTAATCATTTATGTATAAAAATATAAGTAAAAACATTAAAGTTTGAAATGATATAAGGAAATAATATTTCTTATTTGTTATGCTTGAAATCAGATTTGCCAAGAAATTGTGAATCATTCTATTTAAAGAGTGGATTCTTATCTCTGATCTCCTTCCTTCCTTCCTTCCTTCCTTCCTTCCTTCCTTCCTTCCTTCCTTCCTTCCTTCCTTCCTTCTTCACTCCCTCCCTCCTTCCCTCTCTCCCTGCATCTCTCTTTCTTTCTTTCTTTCTTTCTTTCTTTCTTTCTTTCTTTCT
>NC_045436.1:58541544-58695127 GCF_002776525.5 Piliocolobus tephrosceles
GGGGTACATCTGCAGAACGTGCATGTTTGTTACATAGGTATACACATGCCATGGTGGCTGCACCCATCAACCCGTCATCTACATTAGATGTTTCTCCTAATGCTATCCCTCTCCTACCCCACTACCCTCCAGCAGGCCCCGGTGTGTGATATTCCCCTCCATGTGTCCATATGTTCTCATTGTCCAATTCCCACTTATGAGTGAGAACATATGGTGTCTGGTTTTCTGTTCTTGTGCTAGTTTGCTGAGAGTGATGGTTTCCAGCATTATCCATGTCCCTGCAAAGTGCATGAACTCCTTATTTTTTATGGCTGCATAGTATTCCATGGTGTATATGTGCCACATTTTCTTTATCCAGTCTATCATTGATGGACATTTGGATTGGTTCCAAGTCTTTGCTATTGTGAACAGTGCCACAATAAATATATGTGTGCATGTGTCTTTATAGTAGAATGATTTGTAATCCTTGCGTATGTACCCAGTAATGAGATTGCTGAGTCAAATGGTAGTTCTAGTTCTAGATCCTTGAGGAATCGCCATACTGTCTTCCACATGGTTGAATTAGTTTACAGTCCCACCAACAGTGTAAAGTGTATCTATTTCTCCACATCCTCTCCAGCATCTGTTGTTTCCTGACTTTTTAACTATCACCATTCTAACTAGCATGAGATGGTATCTCATTGTGGTTTTGATTTGCATTTTTCTAATTACCAGTGATGATAAGCATTTTTTCATATTTTTTTGGTTGGATTAATGTCTTCTTTTGAGAAGTATCTGTTCATATCCTTTGCCCAATTTTTGATGAGGTTGGTTGTTTTTTTCTTGTAAATCTGTTTAAGTTCTTTGTAGATTCTGGACATTAGCCCTTTGTCAGATGGATAGATTGCAAAAATTTTCTCTAATTCTGTAGGTTGTCTGTTCACTCCGATGATAGTTTCTTTTGTTGTGCAGAAGCTCTTCAGTTTAATCAAATCTCATTTGTCTATTTTGGCTTTTGTTGTCATTGCTTTTGGTGTTTTAGTCATGAAATCTTTGCCCATGCCAATGTCCTGAATGGTATTGTCTAGGTTTTCTGCTAGGGTTTTTATGGTTTTAGGTCTTACATTTAAATATTTAATCCATCTTGAGTTAATTTTTGTATAAGGTGTAAAGAAGGGATCCAGTTTCGGCTTTCTGCAGATGGCTAGCCAAACACCATTTATTAAATAAAGAATTCTTTCCCCATTGCTTGTTTTTGTCAAGTTTGTCAAAGATCAGATGGTTGTAGATGTGTGGCATTATTTCTGAGGCCTCTGTTCTGTTCCATTGGTCTATATCTCTGTGATGGTACCAGTACCATGCTGTTTTGGTTATTGTAGCCGTGTAGTATAGTTTGAAGTCAGGTAGCATGATGCCTCCAGCTTTTTTTCCTTCTGCTTAGGATTGTCTTGGTTGTGCAGGGTCTTTTTCAGTTCCATTGTTCCAGGAGCCACTGGGGTATGTAAAAACAAAACAAAATAAAACAAAACAAAAAAATCCTGTGGCTAGCTCTGTGTCTGCTCAAACAGCCACCCAGTTTTGTGCTGGAAACCCAGGGCCCTGATGGTATAGTCACTGGGAGGAATCTCCTGGTCTATGGGTTGCAAAGATTGTGGGGAAAGCACAGTATCTGGGTGGAAGGCATGGTACAGTCTCTCATGGCTTCCCTTGGCTGGGGGAAGGAGTTGCCTGACCCCTTGTGCTTCCTAGATGAGGTGACACCCACCCTGCTTTGGCTCGCCCTCCTTGGGCTGCACCCACTGCCCAACTAGGCCTAATGAGATGAACTGGGTGCCTCAGTTGTAAATGCAGAAATCACCCACCTTCTGCATCAATCTTGCAGGGAGCTGCCAACTGGAGCTGTTCCTATTTGGTTATCTTGCCAGCAACCCCCCAGTTGAACATTTATTCAATAAATATTAACTTGTTTCTTATTCCCTGTTAGGATATCTTCTGTGTTCTGGAGATATAGCAGAGAGAAGAGCAAATGTCCTGCCCCACTGTGTCCTTGTCTTGGTAAAATTTGTGTTGCTATATCAGAATGAGACTGAGTAATTTACAAAGAAAAGAGGTTTAATTAGCCTATGGTTCTGTAGGCCAGGAGATTTAAAGGTCAAGACATTGGCATCTACTCAGCTTCTGGTGAAGAAATTTGTGTTGGATCAAAACATGGTAGAAAGTCAAAGGGGAATATTCCATGTGGGAAGGCAGACCAGTCATAACCAGGAAACAATCTTTATAATAACCTGCTGTTATGGGAGCTAATCCATTCTTGGAAGAACTCACCTAGCCATGTGAGACTGAGAACTTAATCACTAGCATAGAGATGGACAGTGGGTCATTCAGGAGGGATTTTCTCCTGTGACCTAAATACTTCCTCTTTGGACCACCTCCTAATACTGCTGTATTGGCAGTTAAACTTCAGCATGACATTGGGTGTGGACAAACCATATTCTAACCATAGCAGTTCCCATTCCAGTGAGGGGAGACAGCCAATGGGAGGTGATAAATGACATAAAGAAAATAATGAATGTGAATGGATTGAGTCACATGAAAAAAAATAGATAAGCTGGCTAATCAGGGATGATTGAGATACTTGAGCAGAAATCTGAAGCAATCACATCTTTAAAAGACAAAAAAAAACAAAAACAAAAACAAAACAAAACAAAAACAGAGGAAACAGTAAGAAAAAGACTAATAGATTTTCAAGCAAGAGCAAATGAGCTGATGGAGTGTGCATGACCAAATAAGAATGCTTGGGAGATTACTAGATGTAAATTGGATCAAGAACATGCAGAGCTCTGCAGGATACAATACACTACATTGTTTACATTTTATTCTAGGATGAAAAGCCATGGGAGGGCTTTAAGCAGATTTGTGAAATGGTGAGACCATATTTTCAAAGAATCACTTTCTCCCAAGTAAAGGGTAAAATGTGTCAGGGGTGGTGGGAGTATGGGCAGATGTGAGGGTGAGTAGCGTGGAGAAGAGGCAGCTGGGGAGTGTAAAGCAAGAAACTGTTTATAAACTGTGAAAGTAGACTAGACAAGAGATAGGAGTCAGGTACAATAAACTGATAATGGTGAAACTTGAATATTTGAATTCCAGATGTGTTTTGGAAATAAAATCCCTAGGTTTAGCAGATACAGATTGTGAGGGGAAAGAAGCAATCACATGATTTTGAGTTTTTTTAGATCTTATCATTTGGCAGAATATAGTTGCCATTTACTGTGATGTTTGATACTTGGAGAGGAGCAGGCATGGTTTTTGAGGTGAATCATGAGCTGGCTTAGAGATATCTTAAATTTGAAGTATCCATATGCCATTCAAGCAGAGATGTGGAATAGAAATATATCAGTCTTTCAATTAGTATCTCCTGAACAAAGAAGTACTTAAAATAGTCAAGCATGAACATACTAACAGGGGCCATTTTAAGCATCATTCCCAATATTCTGAAAATAAGGACCTGAGAAGTTTCATACATTAAGTGGTGACAGTCTCCATGTTCATGGACATGAAAGCCAAACATCACATCATTGAAGCCAGACATTACTTTATATTTTTTAAAAATTTTGACTTTCCTTAGAAATAATTTTAGGCTTACACAAGGTTTGCAAAAACAGGACAAATAATCTGTGTATATTTTTGACATGACTTTTCTAAATGTGAACATTTTTTATAACCACCACATAATTATCAAAAATAGGAAATCAATTATCAATGCATTACTACTAACCATTCAAATTTTGTTAATTATTTCATGAATGACCATTATTGTACATTGTTTTTACTTGTCATCTTTGCTAACTTTTTTTTAGCCTTTACACTAAATTGTTACCACTAATTTTGGATATTGTCCCTCAATTTGAATTTGTCTGGTCAATTCTTAGGAAGAAATTTAAGGAATGCATTTTTTTTCAAGTATACAGCAGAGATGTTATTCTCTTCTCAGTACACCAGGAGGGACATAATGCTAATATGTTTTATTAATGATGATAATTTTGATCACTTGGTTAATGTCATGTCTGACTGATAGGTTTTCGCATATCAATGTTTCGTCTAGTAATGTTACTGTTCTTTCATTTATGATTATCAGTATTTACAGGGAAATAATTTGAGACCACAAACTTATACTGTTTCCATTATTTTTGGCCAAGAAATAAATAAGCCATTTCTCCAAAGATATCTGTACTTATTTTTTATTAGAAAATGATTATTTAGAAACCAATATTTTACTGTCCAAGTGCTCACTGATACTAAGGTTTCATTGTTTCTGGGCCCTTTCAGCAGAAATAGATAGGAAATGTACAAATGAGCTTATATGTGTATAATCACGTATCTATCAGAAAATATGTAACCTGAGTTCATACTGATGTCTCCAATGTCAATCTAACACCCCAGGATTTATTCTAATCCCACCTGTCTCTTCTCCGACAATGAGGAGTTTGGCTTTCATTCTCTACAATATATTATGCATTTTCTCAACATTAAAATACACTCAAAGCAGTTCTATAATTACTAACACAGTCTTTAGACAGGAAAAAATGAATTAAAGAACAATATTTCGGCATGGGTCTTATGTATTTGACCTTAGAATACAAAATCAAATAACTATGTTCTAAAGTTACATAAGAAAATTATTTTCTTTTCACCCTTTTCAGTGTGATTATGTTATACATTTGTAACAGATTTGAATTCCTTACACCTTTTCTATTCCACTTATCCTCCAGGATCTTATTTCTTATATTTCTTATTCTAAAAAAAGTTAGGTTTTTAGAATGTGAAATATCAGCTGTATTCTAAAAGATCATCATACACACATAGCTACATTCTTTTTTTTTTATTATTATACTTTAAGTTCTAGGGTACATGTGCATAGCGTGCAGGTTTGTTACATATGTATACTTGTGCCATGTTGGTGTGCTGCACCCATCAATTCATCATTTATATCAGGTATAACTCCCAATGCAATCCCTCCCCCCTCCCCCCTCCCCATGATAGGCCCCAGTGTGTGATGTTCCCCTTCCCGAGTCCAAGTGATCTCATTGTTCAGTTCCCATCTATGAGTGTGATAGTTCTTGTTCTGTGATAGTTTGCTAAAAATGATGGTTCTTGTTCTTGTGATAGTTTGCTAAGAATGATGGTTTCCATAGCTACATTCAAAGTGTTAACTTCCCATACTTCTTATTCATTCTAAAACATTTTTATATACTCATTTTCTGCCCCATTACCACCCACCCCTACGTGAAACCACATTAATTAGTTCATAACGTGTCCTTCTTGTATTTCGTGTTTCAAAAAATTCAGATACATATGTATTTTCTTAATCCCTCTTTAGTCTTACACGAAAGACAGAATGCTACAGATACATTTTCACACTTCGTCTTTGTCACTTACTGATATATCCTGAAACTCTACATCAGTCTCATTTTCTACACCTGCACAGTATTAAATATTCCATGGTGTGGAGGTCCTGGTATCACAGATAATTCAACCACTTTCCTCTAGTACATTTAGATTATTTCCAATATTTTATAGTTACGTATGATGCTTCAGTGTATACTGTCTTGCATACGGATTTTCATGCTATTGAAGGTATATCTTCCTAGAAGTGGACTAGCTGAATCAAGAGTAGGTCAATATGCAGGCTGTTGGATATTATCAAATTCCCGAAGTTTTGTTTTAGTTTGCTTTTTCAATTTGCAACTCCCTTTGACTCAAAAGTTATTTTATGAAATGAGTTTTAGTCTCCAGGTGAACATGCCACTTTTCTATTTCTATTATTAATTATTTATAGTTCTATGACATGATTATAAAGTGTATTTTTAATAGTTCCAATTCATGGAATTTAATGTTTTCATTGTCACCTAATCTATGATTAATTTGTGTGAATGTCTCATGTATGCTTTAAAACAGAGTGTGTTCTCTTGTAAGACCATAGACACATTCATACATGCACACACATTTGTAATCTCCACAAAATCTACATTATTTACTGCACTATTTGTGCCTTAATTATCTGACAAATACATTTTGTGTCCACTTACTAAGTTTTTTACATAGAATTGTGTATTATATTTCCAATAATTATTATGTTTCTCTCTGTGTCCTTGTAGTGTCCATAGTTTTTGTTCATAACAATTGTAATGCTAGATGGTCTGTTGGGTTTTGTTTTTGAGGGTTGTTTTTGGTGAATATGTACGTAAATATAATGTTTTTGTCATAAATTTTTGCTTTTTGTGTTAAAAAGTGACTTTTTTGTCATGTTTAATAGTTGTGGCTTGATTTCCACTTATCTGATGTCAAGACTGTTAGAACTGTTTTAAAAAATTATTTTATTTGTTTGGTATGCTCTTGTCCATTCCTTCTAAATCACATTATTTTGGATGTATATCTGGTATACAACATATGACTCTGTCGAGCTTTGTGAGCCATGATAAAATATGTTTTCTTTTACTAAGTGAGTTTAGCTATTCACATTTATTTTTATGACGGATGTATGTCTTTAACTCTGCAATACTATTTTATACTCAGGTATATTTTGACTATTATGCTTTTCTCCCCTACTTAATGTATATTTTTCCCTTTGTTATTTAAAACTAGGTTTTAATACACAGGAATGTTTGTTCACTGATTATTGAAAGCCTTTAGTTTCTGTTTTTAAAATTTTACTATGTCAATTCCTTTTTTTAAGATTTAATTTTAAATTTTACAATGAATATTTTACGATGGTTATAGGTAACTCTTTGAACTACTTAGATAAATCTGGAAAACATTATGCTTAAAGAAATAAGTGAAACAAAGAAAAGTAGAAACTATATCATATTTGTAAGAATTCATAGAACAATAAAAACTAATCAGTGTTGAAAGAAAGGGGAGTATTAGTTTCTTCTGAGAAGAATTTTGACTGGGATGGCCAGAGGGAAGCTTCTGAGATGAAGAAAGTTTTCTATTTCTTGATAGCTGCATACATTTCCCAGGTCTATGAATTTCTTAAAACTAATTAAATGATACACTTGAGATTTATTCATTTCATTTCACTGTATGTAAATTTGCCTCATTTAAAATGTGTGTGTGCATAGAATTTTAAGTCATTAAAATTTTTAGCAATAAAAATCTGAACATTATTTTGGAATAGATAGTACAGGTTAATCAACATTATGTTATGACAGACCAAATATTTCCTGTAAGTCTTATAAATATCTCTATAACTTATATTGGCTTTTATGTGCTATTTTATGAATGTTTCAAGAACAGATACTGGGATGTTTAAAATAGTAAATATAGTAACAGTATAAAATATTTTCAAATTATATATTAATATCATTCTAAGCTATCATAAATTCAATTAAGTTGAATTTATGGAGAAAAGTTATTCTAACTACTTTATACAAATGAGACATATGAATGTGCCCTTTTCTAATAAAACGGAAGATATTCCTAGTCCTAAGATACTATACTTCAAACATCCTACAAATGTATTTTTGTCAATACTTGATAATGTAACCATTCAATTTAATTAGTATTTCTAAAATTAAATTTTAATTTTTAATTCCTGGACTATGGCATTTTGAGAAATAATAGTTACCTGTCCAATTGCAAAGGTGAAGTGTACTATTATGTTACATTAGCTTCCTTTCGTCTTGCTTCCTATATTCCTATTCACTTGAACGATATTATTAAGTTCTGAAGCTGATTATATGGCTTACTTTGTGAACAGAGACAAGGAGCATTTCAGACAGCTAAAAACAATGGTCTATTTGGTTTCCAGTGAAATACTTAACCCATCAACTCCTTTGAAGAATATACAACGCATATTAGAAGTAAAATGTTCACTAGTTTAAACACTGGAAAACCAAGAATCAGTTAAAATTTTAGATACTACCTTTAAAATAACAATTTAAGTATTTTTGCTTCCAAATTACAAAACTGAAATTTTAAAAAGTATTCTCAATCATTAATTATGAGTAGAAGAACAACAATGTCCTCTCTTTTCTATTGTGACATGAACGAAAAGAACGTACAATGCAGAAAATAGTTATTCCAATACACTATGTGATCTGAAAACAAATTGTTGTATTGAAATTAATTTTCACATGTAATTATCAGAATCAACCCTTAAGTGTGATGTTTGTGAAAATATACATTAGTAATTATAAAATTAAACATAAATATCAGTTTTATTATTGATCATAATTTTGATACACATAAATTTAATGTTAATTAAATGCTTCTAAAAATTAATCTGACATATTCAATAATATGCACATAACATTGAGCTGCTTTCAACTATAATATACTTAATAGGTATATAATATGGATGATGTAACATCTTTTACACAAATACGAAGTTCATAGAGCTTTTCGTTTTAGCCTAGTAGTTTTCAGCAAAATCATCTTTCTTTTCACGCTGTCACATTAAAATTACTAATCCTTGCATTTCGTTTCCATAGAAGTAGCCTACTTTAGGTTAGCAAATTCCAGGTGAATGCATACGTGTGGTCAGCATCAGCCACAAGTTCAAGTATGGGATATATATGGGATTTTCTAGGATGGATGCTGACTAAACAGTTCCGATGGAAGCAAGCACAAGATGGAGTACTTAGGAAGTGCCTGCTTGATGCTGTCCAGCAGTGTGCTACAATTGCATTCCTTCTAATTGCCTCTTCCATTATTATTACAAACACATGAAGCTACTAACACACATGTAACTTTCTTCTTCCACCATCTTTTCCATTGTCATTTTAAATATATGATTTCTGAATTCTCAGCTGGCAAGCAATGTCAAGAAAAAGAGATGCTAGCTTTCTTGTTTTGAAGTAGGCTTTGTCCACAGTGGAAAGGGACCTGCAAAGGTCCAGTGATATTTACATTCTCCAGGTTTTTTTCTGTGTCCACCAGCCTACTGCACCTCAGATATCCTTCTGCCACCTTCTCCTGTCCAAGGAACTCAACATCTCTCACTCTATTCCTCTATTGATTGTTCCTGATGCCCAGTTCCAAAAATATGTGAAGCATAACGTACAAAATCTCATAAGTGCACTGCTCAAAATAGTCAAAATATAATTTATGGCAAAGAGAAAATAGATCTAAGTGGTAGAAAGATAAATGTGAAAATAAAAACTGGAGTTCCTAGCCTTAAAGCAGAGACAAAGTAAATTAGACAGGGGTAACTAAGGGACATGGAGAGGAGAGCATTTCATGTTCCTTTTCAATCCACATTGAAAAGAAAAAAGGAAAAAAAAAAAAGAGTACTTTTGGGAAACAACTGACAAAAAAATTCTACATCAAATATTAAGACTAATTATCCTTAAAAAACCCCCACTATGGATTACAATAATTTACAAGATATCGAATACTTTCGCCCTCAAATTAAGGAGGTTTACAATTATAAACATCCAGGTAGCTAAATGAAGTAGTGTAAATGGTATGAAGAGCAAATAAACAAAACAAGTTACCTTACTTACTGGGGAGGGATTAGAAAGCATGAGAAGCTTGATGTAAGAAAAATAAACTCATTTATATTATTATTATATTAGTATATGTTTTTTAAATTTTACTTTAAGTCCTTGAACACATGTGCAGAATGTGCAGGTTTGTTACATAGGTATACATGTGCCATGGTGGTTTGCTGTATCTAACAACCCATCATCTAGGTTTTAAGCCCCACATTCATTAGTTATTTGTCCTAATGCTGTCCCTTCCCTTGCTTCCCACCCCCCAACAGGCCCCAGTGTGTGATGTTCCCCTCCCTGTGTCCATGTATTCTCATTGTTCAATTCCCACTTATAGGTGAGAATATGAGATGTTTGGTTTTCTGTTCCTATGTTAATTTGCCCAAAATGATGGCTTCTAGCTTCATCCATGTCCCTGCAAAGGACATGAACTCATTCTTTTTTATGGCTGCATAGTATTCTATGGTGTTTATGTGCCATATTTTCTTTATCCAATCTGTCATTGATGGGCATTTGGGTTGGTTCCAAGTCTTTGCTATTGTAAATGGTGCTGCAATAAACATATGTGTGTATGTGTCTTTATAGTAGAATGATTTATAATCCTCTGGGTATATACCCAGTAATGGGGTTGCTGGATCAATTGGTATTTCTGGTTCTTGATCCTTCAGGAATTGCCACACTGTCTTCCACAATGGTTGAACTAATTTACACTCTCACCAACAGTGTAAAAGCATTGTTATTCAATTAATTATATCTAATATATCTATTTGGTTATTGATGTGCTCCGTTCTCTCTCTCTTTTTCTCTCTCTCCCTTTATTCCGGTTAGTCTTCCTCTCGTTTTTAGTCATAGCAGGTTTATTTCTATTTATGATATCCATGTTAACTTGTTTAATATTTTATTAACATGTCTTCTATAGAAGAATGTATTTTAATTATTTTTAAACTCCTTAATGTTGTCAATTGGATTAAGTAAATCCCTTCTCAAAATTTACCTAAAATAATTTACATAAGTAAATAAGTTCTCAGAAAAGTATGATGCTTTTCTTAAAATTTTATTTATTGTTTAATGTTAATACAACCAACATTACAAAGTAGAACCATATCTTATAAATTAGAGTAGGAGTGGTAAAAATAAAAAAGAGCAATAACAAAATATCTCTTAGGGATTCACAAAAAGTATTTCTTGTACATTTCTGGTAGAAGTGTATCTTATTACAATAGTTCTGTTTTACACAGAAAACAATACAGAGATAGCTATTAAAATTAAAACAATAAATATACCACAACCTAGAAATTTAATTCTTAGGAATCTCTCCTATACAAATAAAACCAGTAATAGAAGATACAGGTATGTGATTGTTTTACTATACCATTGCTTAAGTTAAAAAGAAAAACTAAGAAACAACCGAATGGCTATTAATAGGACTCAACTTGAGAAAAATACATGTCTTATAAATGTCTTATCTAAAATATATGTTTTACATATTAATTAAAATAGTGGTATTTATATAAGGCAATATTAAGAAAGAAATTGTGTAGAAAATTATATACATTATAACCTTATTTTAAGATATGATTGGTTAAATAGTCTCTCTGTATTATTTTTTCACATTTTTAGTTTTAATATTATTAGGAAGAAAGCTATGGCTGGATTTATATAAAACATTTATTAAGATTTTAAAAATTAATTACCTATGTTAAGTATATATAATATTTGTGTGTTTGTGTCTTACAAAAATATTATCATGCAGTACAATAATTCTTGGCAAATATTTTCTGTACAGAGTCTGGAAGTAATTATTTTACTTTTGTTGGCTAAATATGGTCTGAGTGGCAGCAGCATCTCCTTTTCTTTATTCTTCTTCCCTTTCTCCCCTTTTCTACCCTATTTAATAAAAAAAAATCTTTCTACATTTTGTGTTATTGTGGTAAGAACACTTCACATAAGAGCTATCCTCTTAAGAAAATTTTAAGTGCACAGTACGCTATTTATATTATTTATCTTCTTAGATCAAGGACTGTGCAAGAACAAGCCATGGACAAAATCTGTCCAATAGGCCATTGTTTACCAACACCTGCTGTAGCTGTATGATTATTTAACGTGCTTTTTTTTCCTCAAAACTATATTTTATTGACCTCTCCTTTTTTAAATTATAAATTTCTATAACTTTTTGCCACTGTTAACTACTCTGCTGTATGTAATGATTACTGTATTTTAAAGTAATTCCTGTAAATCAACATAGAATTCTATACTAAAAATAATACTTCATTGAAAATATTTTATACTTTTGACATATTTGTAAAAGAGTGATCGCAGACAATATATGTACATATATTTCATGTATTTAGGTCTCTTTCTCTGAACACTCTTATTCTTCCTTTCCACTCTACCTGATCTCTGCTGCTTTAAGGAAAAAGAAAAATATTCAATATACTGTGGAATGTCAAGGAAGGGAGGGACTCAAACTTTTATGATTCTGTTGAATACAAAAACATTCAGATAATCATTCTGCTTAGATCTGGTCGTCTTGCTAAGACTGCCACCTGGTTACTTTGGGTTCCTCATACTTCTCAATCAACAAGGTCTGGGAGTGGCTGGATTTGGCTCATTCATTTGGGCAGGGTTCACAGCGTAAGAGGGAAATTCATGTGTACTTGTGGGTGAATGTTAGGTTCAGTACTGTGAAGGTTATTAGAAGGGACTCTACTTGCAACCTAACCACTAGCTTGCCATAGGTAGAGAGAAAGATTAGATAGATTAGGTAGGTAGATAATAGATAGAGAGATAGCTAGCTAGCTAGCTAGATACTATTAAAATACATATACAGAAAAACCCCAGATCTCTGAATCAGGGAATATACCTTTCTTCCATAGAGCATCTGGTTCCTATTTCTCATGCCCTAAATCTCCAAGCACCAAGTAATGAGAACCAGATGTTCCCGTGAATATAGGAGTATACATCACACTGAGAAAATCACAAAATTGTGAAGCTCCAAGCTTTTACAGAAGCTAACAATCCTTACATGCTGATGTTTGTATTACTCTTTGTAAGGTTAGCAAATATCTAGTGGGGAGAGATCACTAAATCTCTCTGAGGCCTCGGTCTTTAACTTCTAAGGATTATTTGCCGTTCAATCACCCTTTAACCCAGTGCCAGTTCTCTTTACCCAGAAAGGCCTAATGGAGCAGAAACATGAAAATACGTATGGAGCATTGAATACAGAAAATGGGGATCTTTGAGCCAATTAATGTAATATTTTCCTTATTTCTGCATTTGAATGTATACCAGAACTTGATGTGTCATATGCTTGAACTTCTCCACTCCATATTTGCCAGAGAAGATTATCCCAACAACGAGAAAGCTGCAGGTAGAGAGATGCTATTGAAGCCTACTACCCTGTCATCTGCCACAAGGTGGGTCAGGATTTGCCAGGAGTGCTTCTATCCTCTGATGTTTAAGGCACTTACTATATGAATGATGTACTGTCACTTGGTTCATCAGAAATTTTAGTGTTGAAGGCCCTAACTGTAGTGCAATCACCCTTCCTCAGTATAGATTATCAAATTTTCAGCCTGCTATTTAAAAGTTGAGAAGATGTGAATGGGTCACTACAATGATTTTATTTGATATTCAGGGGAAATCTTTCCTCCTTTTGGTTCCAGCATCAAAAGGGATGCCCAGCAACCTATTAAATACTTTGAGTGTTACAGATAGAACAGGTCTCTACAACTTAACAATTTTTCAAATGTCAGCCTCTGATAAAGGGAGACAACCTCCACCTCCGAGAGATGCCTTTTGGAGTTTTAGACTTTCAGCCTCCTTAACGTAGCTACCACGTGCACTGCTTTTAGAAAATAACTATTAGCTTGCTACTGGGTTCTTGCTGAAACTAAACACCTGACCCATAAAGGGCTTTTGGCTCTCTGGCCTGAAATTCTCATTTGTGAAAGGTCAAATCAAACTCAATGACTAACAAGGACACAAACATCCTAACTTAGGAATATAAATGGTATACTCAAAAACATAGACTACATGACCCCAGCAACACGTTGGCTTTGAATGAAAAAAAAAAGTGTCTGGCTGGGCACAGTGGCTCATGCCTATAATCCCAACACTTCGAGAGGGCAGGGAAGAAGGATCACTTGAGCCCAAGAGTTTGAGACCAGGCTGGACAGCATAGTGAGACCTCGTCTCTATAACTTTTTTTTAAAGAGAAACAATTAGCTTGGTGTAGTGGTGCACACCTGTAGTCCCAGCTACTTGGGAGGCTGAAGTGGGAGGATCACTTGAGCACAGGAGTTTGAGGCTGCAGTGAGCCATGATTGTGCCATTGTACTCCAGCCTGCATGACAGGGTGAGACTCTGTCTGGGAAAAAAAGGAAAAAAAGAAAAGAAACAAAAATGGGCAGCTATCTCACTGGAAAAACAAACAAACAAACAAACTATCCTTCACTGCTTTGCCTAAAAAAAGCTACTGGGTCAACTGGATCCTAAATTCATTGGCCTAAATGCCAGAGGCTGACTCCTTGATAGCACGTCTAAACTAAAATCCAGGGCCAATGGTTTTGCTTCCATTATAGATGTAGGTTATTTACTTCAGACTCTAGAATTATTGCCAATGTTCTACCTTTTTGGACTGCCACTTGGAAAACTACAGACTACGTGATTAAACATAGTAATGCAGTCCAAAAACTAAAAATGAATTACAGCTACTGATGGAAATATCTGATCTGTTTTTCTCATGATGCGGAGGCCACGTAACCATGGGCATTTCCCACTCCCAATCTTGGCAGACTGACTACATCAGAACTTCCAGCTCCTAGTCAGACTATTAGGGGAGCCTTACCACTGTGTGTGTGTGTGTGTGTGTGTGTGTGTGTGTGTGTGTGTGTGTGAGAGAGAGAGAGAGAGAAAGAAACAAATTCATAATAAGAAGCTAATGTTCATAATAATTACAGTCCTTTTATCTACACTTGTTTAGATGGTTGCAGTTGGTCTTTATACCTACATTCTCCCACTACCTATTCCATATTTCCTTTGCCTTCTGCAACTACAGCAGCTGATCATTGTTCTTTACCTGGTGGGGTAACCTAAGGCTTAATAACTGAAATGTTTGGGCCATTAGTAGTTTTGCTTTGATTAGGTTTTTGTAATTTTTCATTGGCTTTAATCACAAGGCATGATAATACAAAGAGAGACACTAAGGGATCATCTGTATTTCAGACATACTTTCCTTTCTTCCATTATATAATAAAAGAATAGTCCAATTTCCCCTTCTTTTACCCTAGCCAACACTATAACTCTTTTCCTTGCTTGTTGCTTCGGAGGTATGAGAAGCCTGAAGTGACCAGGTGGCAGTCTTAGCTTATAGTTCTGTAGAATTCTTATTATGTCTCCTTGTGGAACCACTCCTCCCTCTGGAAGTAATGCCTCTAGTCCAGCAGAAAATAAAGCCCTGGAAACATAAAACAAAAATGTTGCTAGTGTGTCATGTGGGATAATAGGGAGTGGTAACACTCTCATTTCCATCCCTTGATTTCTAGACCTGTTAATCCTGGCTATTGGAGACATAGCATCATATATTGCACACTGAGGTATTCACACATACCCGGTGCTATAACAGAGTCTTCAACAGGCCATTTCAGTGTTCTATCCAGGCAGCTGATTCAGGATGTTAGGGAATGCATTAAGAACAATAATCTTTGAGCATGGCCTTAATAGTGCTACAATTGTTTTGCTGTAAAGTGAGTTCCCTGACCAGAAGCAATACTGTGGGGCTGTGTGGAACGTAATGATCATGAATAAGACATTCTGTAATTCCATAAATGGTAGTTTTTGCAGTAGCACTGCATGAAGGAAAGGCAAGTTCTAATCTAGAAGAAGTGTCTATTCTTGTAAGGACAAAACCTTGTCCCTTCCATGATGGAAATGTTCTAATGTATTCAAACCACAACCAGGTAGCTGGCTGATCACCTCAGGGAATTATGCCATGTCAGGAGATCAGAGTTTGTCTATGCTGCTGAAAATTGGGCACTCAGCAGTGACTCTAACAAGATCAGCCTTTGTGAGAGACAGTCCATATTCCTAAGTTCACCATAACTTCCCTCCCTGACACCATGGCCACTTTGTTTATGAGCCAATTGGGTGACAGTAGGTGGTTGGGAAAGAGGCTGATTGATATCTACAGAACAGGTCATTCTACCCATTTGATTATAAAAATCCTTCTCCTATCAGATTACCCTTTGGTGACCATTTACATGGGATAAAACCATCTTCACAGTTTTTACCTATTCAGTAAAATTTATCCACGTGTTTTTTCCCAAGTATCTTTGTCACTAATTTTCTAATAATGTTTCTACCAAGTCCCTGACCGTTTAGCCAAATTATTGGCCACAGCCCATGAATCAATCAGTATATAATAGCACATCTTGCCATTTCTTCTTTGGAGCAAAGTACAGAATAGATGGATTGCCCCAAGTTCTGCCCATTGGGAGGAATTTTCTTTACTACTGTCCTTTAAGGATATCTCAGAGATGACTGGAGTGCTGCAGCTATCCACTTTTTGGTGGTGCCTACAAATCATGCAGAACCACCTGTCAACTGGGCCGAGTCTTCTCTTTTTTATGAGTCCATAGGCACAGGCTGAGAAAGAAGGCAGCATAATAAGAGACTGTGAGCATAAAGGCCACCTATTTATGCAACCTATTTGTTCCCTCAGGGCTTGCTCATGTATATAAATACAAATTACATTTGATGATGGACTATTGCTGTGCAAGTCTAACTTTATGGCTTGGTAGGTCAGAAAATACCCAGTTAATAATAGGCAGCTCAGATCTCATGATAACTTGTTGGCTCCTGGTTAAGCATTAAATCTCTACTAAGGACCAAGTAGTTGAAGAAGGCATGGAGCAAGATGGCAGAGTATCACTCTTCAGTGATCATACCCTACCAGAAATATCAATTTGAATAATCCACGCAAAGAAAAAAAATACCTTCACAAGAGCTAAGAAAACCAGGTGAGATTACAGTAATGGGTTGTAGCACAATAAATAATAAGTAAAGATGCATTGAAGAGAGTAAAAAGAACAGTTTTACATTATCTGTTTTACTCCTCCTTCAGCCTCAGGCAACACAGTGTGAAAAGAGATACCATCCGCATGGAGAAAAGAGAGGAAAATGAGCACAGTACCTTGTCCTACACCTCAACACTGGGCCTGCCACAGTAAAACCTAGCACCAGGCAAACCCCCATGACCCTATACTTCAGATAGGCAGGCTTCTATTGAGCTTCCAGACCTGCCGCAGTGCCTGGTGGAACCACACAATCCTAGGCTTCAGGCTTGTATGGCAGACTTAATCTTCCGCCTACACAGTCACTGGGCTGACTTCAGTAACTTGGGCTCCAGGCAGCTGTCAGTAGTCCCAACCTTCTGGCACACCCAGCACTGAACCAGTCACGTCTGCCCTGAGTTTCTGGCATGCCCAGCTCTGCACCAGCCACATCTTCCCCAGGCTCTGCTACACCTCAGCACCAAAACTCTATAGCAAGAAAACAAGTAAACAGATCAAAAAGTGATCAAAAGGAATGTTTATACATTTCTCAAAAGAATATATATGAAGGGCCAACAGATATTTGAAAGAAAATGTTCAACATCACTAATCATTAGGGAAAAGCAAATCAAAACCACAATTAAGTATTACATCACTCTTGTTAGAACAGTTATCTTTTTAAAAAGCCAAAAGATAACCAACGTTGACATGGATGTAGAAAAAAAAGGAACGCTTGCACACTATTAGTGGCAATATAAATTAGTATAGCCATTATAAAAAACATTATGGAGGTTTATCAAAAAATTAAAACTAGAACTACCACATCATCCAGTAATCCCAGTACTGGGTAAATGTTCAAACGGAATTAAATGAGTGCATTGAAGACAATTCTGCACTCACACATTTATTGCAGCATTATTCATAATAGCTAAGATATGTTATCAACTTAAGTGTCCATCAATGGATAAATGAATAAAGAAAATGTAGTATATACAGAATGAAATGCTATTCAGCCATAAAAAAGATGGAAATCTCATCATTGCGACATGAATGAACCTTGAAGGCATTATGCTAACTGAAATAAACCAGACACAGAAAAACAAACACTGAACAATTTCATGAACTCATCTTATAGAAGTAGAGTATAATGGTGATTATAGGGGCTGGTGTGGCTGAAGCAGGTCTCGAGAAATATTGGTTAAAGGACACAAAATTTTTGTTAGATAGAAGGAATAAATGAAAGAAATCTATTGTACATCATGGTGACTATAGCTGACAATATATTATATTCTTGAAAAATGCTAAGAAAATAGATACAAAATGTTCTGATCACAAAAATGATAACTAAGTAAGGAAACACATATGTTAAGTAGCAAGATTTAGTTATTCCACAATATATATATGCTTCAAACAATATTTTTGAACATGGTACATATATATAATTTTATCTATCAACTTAATAACACGATTTAAAAAAATGTTAAAACTTAAAAAATTAAAATAAAATATAAAAACATTAAAATAGTCACCTGCAGATGATGACAGAGCCTTGCTAAAATTCCTAAAGGCCTGTGCTACAATTCATTACAGGGTCCCTTCTCCTCTAGGAACATAATGATCAACTAGCCAATGCCATAGGTCTGCAAAAATTAGACTATTCTGATGGTTGCTTTGACTCTTCTATTCATTATGGAACCAGATCCACTCTGCCGTTGGCACTTGAGAACTACCACATGACCACACCCACACTCTGGGATTCAATTACTCTCATTGAATTTAGATATCCCGCTTCAGTGGCTGAAATTCCCACCCTCAGTTCTGCTCTGCAGAGAAGAGCAATCACAGAACTCTTCAAGGATGACAGACGCCACTTAAAAATTTAAACCCACAGCTAATATCATACTGAATGGGCAAAAACTGGAAAAGTTCCCTTTGAAAACTGGCACAAGACAGGGATGCCCTCTCTCACCACTCCTATTCAACATAGTGTTGGAAGTTCTGGCTAGGGCAATCAGGCAAGAGAAAGAAATCAAGGGTATTCAGTTAGGAAAAGAGGAAGTCAAATTGTCCCTGTTTGCAGATGACATGATTGTGTATTTAGAAAACCCCATCGTCTCAGCCCAAAATCTTCTTAAGCTGATAAGCAACTTCAGCAAAGTCTCAGGATACAAAATTAATGTGCAAAAATCACAAGCATTCTTATACACCAGTAACAGACAAGCAGAGAGCCAAATCAGGAATGAACTTCCATTCACAATTGCTTCAAAGAGAATAAAATACCTAGGAATCCAACTTACAAGGGATGTAAAGGACCTCTTCAAGGAGAACTACAAACCACTGCTCAGTGAAATCAAAGAGGACACAAACAAATGGAAGAACATACCATGCTCATGGATAGGCAGAATCAATATTGTGAAAATGGCCATACTGCCCAAGGTAATTTATAGATTCAATGCCATCCCCATCAAGCTACCAATGAGTTTCTTCACCGAATTGGAAAAAACTGCTTTAAAGTTCATATGGAACCAAAAAAGAGCCCGTATTGCCAAGATATTTCTCACAGTTTAAATAAAAGGTGCATCCTCTGGACTCTCCTGGGGTGCGTTAATAGGTTTTAAATGACAAATAGCTCTAATATTTCAATCTCCCAAAGTCTTTGAATCTCTTCCTCTGTAGTTTACCAAGGGAGTTCTGACATTTCAAGTTTATTTACTGTCGACCACTTTGGTTTAGGTTTCAGCCAATGAACCAAACAAACTGGTTTCCTTTACTCTACCATTAAATGCAGAATATCTGCTTAGTGAGCCCAAAGAAATTCTAACGTTATGTTCCTTCCATTATTATCCCACACCATGAATATTAATTCACATACATATTCTCTTGATTTTTCTCTATAGACATTATTAAAATAAAGAAGTTATTTTGGAGCATAGCATACTTCCTCATGGGTCACACCTTGTACCCTACCTTAAGGGGCTTCTGGGACTTACGTCTAGTTATAGATCTAAAACAAAGAGGGTTGTTGAGGATGGGTCATGAAAAAGTCGTCAGTGTCTTTCAAGGCAGAGGCCTCAAGGGAAGCCATAAAAGTTTCCTTAGTAATAAAGAGCAAATGTTCTCAGACGGAGATGGAGATGATGCTTCTTCTGGCACAGAATACTTATCAGGATCCAATGGTTCAGTCTCGACCTTCATCAGTATCTTCTCATATGTCTCTATTCAAATTTTCAGAAACACAAATCTTCCCAATCAATGCCCTTATTCTAATAGACAAATCCCTGAGAGGTTGGGGATTCTATTTTCATTGTTATTTAACCACTTGCCTTATGAGACTCTGCATTTGGTTTTTATCAGTCTTGATTCTGAGGCCACAGGAAATAAGAATCTTTTTCAGTTAGATGTAGAAGCTTTCAGGTTATTTTTTTTTTGCAGCAAATGGGCTTGGGAATTTGAATCCTTGATCTCATGCTGTTCTTTCTTCAGTTTGTCCAATGACATTAGGAACAACACACATAACTGATTATATCCATTATTTTGAGGAAGTGTACAAAGATATAATGAACATCGTCACCCAGACCCTCATAGACATGATCACTCAGAATCTTGCCTCTTATATGTGTCTGATTAGCAGTATCCAGTGGTGGTATTTTGCATATCTGTATTGCTGCATTATACCATGGACTGTCAGTGCACTCTTTACTGCTAGAAATAGTTTAACGTTTTTTTAAATCTAATTGAATTGGAGAACCAATTGCAGAAACTCCAGAGACAATTTACAAATAAATACTTAAAATTCAGTTCCTCTAGAACCACTCCCAGTATCAAAATTTGTATTGGTTGGGGTTCTCAGTAAAAGGGAGCAAAAATGATGTGTATATGTATAGAGAGACATCTATTTTAAGGAATTGTCTCATATGATTATGGAGGCTGGCAAATCCAAAACACGCAAAGTGGTCCAGGGAAGAGCAGTTCTTGATGTTCAAATTTAAATGCCATCTGCTAGCAGAGTTCTCTTTCTCTGGGGAATTCTGTCTCTTTCTATTTAGACCTTCAACTTATCACGAAGAGTAAACTTCAACACATTTTGGAGATTAATCTATATTCAAAGTCTCCTGATCTTTCGGTGCTAATCTCATCTAAAAGATATATTCACAGAAACATCTAGAATAATGTTGACCAAATGTCTGGGTATTGTGGTCCAGTGAAGTTGGCATACAAAAATAACTATCACCTTGTCTTTGTAAAAAAATAACTCCTGTATATATTATTTTTTCTCTAATTTCAAAAGTATTGTTTGATCATTTGTTACAGTAATTGATTTAAGTGATTACTTATATTAACACTTTATTATAAACTACTTGTAATTTCATTTGTCAGTATTTATTCTCAAACTTCTTTTCTTTTTTTGAGATGGAGCTCTGTCTTCAGGCTGGAGTGCAATGGCGCGATCTCAGCTCACTACAATCTCTGCCTCCTGGGTTCAAGTGATTCCCCTGCCCCAGCCTCCCAAGTAGCTGGGATTACAGGCACTTGCCACCACGCCTGATGAATTTTTTGTGTTTTAGTGGAGACAGGGTTTCGCCATGTTGGCCAACATGGTCTCAATCACCTGACCTCGTGATCTGCCCGCCTCGGCCTCTGGAAGTGCTGGGATTACAGGTTTGAGCCACCGCGCCTGGCCTATACTCAAACTTATTACAGTTATTCCTAATTTATTACTTGTGCCTGTTTCTATTTAAATATTTGAGACTTTTAGTGTTATGCCAGTTTTTTTTCCATAAAACTTTTAGTATTCATTCTTTTATTAAATATATTTTTCACTTTAATATTAAAGTGAAGTTTACAATTTTCATATTCTTTTTAATAGAAATGTTATTTAAGGCTCTGATTCTTAATTATAGCTAACAGTACATAGCCAAATTATCTGCATTTGACTTCTTATTTTTTCACTTCAAATTTTATTGTGTTATATCCAAAGAATGTAATATATAATGTGACCATTTTCATTCATTTTATTCAGATTTTGCCTATTGCCAAGCTATTCAAATATTATTTGAGAAAGTGAAAAAAATTATATTAACAGGATATGAAAGTGTGAAGGTACTAATAACATCAACATTTGTAACAGCGTAGCCTATTTAATCTCTCTCTGAGGCTAGAACTTTATGAAATGAATGTGTGTATGTGTATGTGTGTGTATTAGAAGTGGCCTTTATTACCTAAAAAATCCTTTTGATATTTTCATGCCTGCTTTTTCTTTCTATATTCATTTGCCTAACAATTCTTTCAATATGTTTTCAAACTTTTTGATTTCCTTAAATGTGTTTTCTGTAAAATTACTGATACTTTCATATTATCGCTATCTGAAAAATTCCATCTATTCCCATTTGTTGTAATGACTGATGGACTTGACTATATTTTACTCATTTTAATTATTCTTTGTATTAAATATTCACATTTATTATTCTCTTTGATGTTTTATTATGTTACTATACATTCCAATTTGTCACCTTGCTTATTTAAAAATAATTCTATGTACTGTCTATACAGTTAATGCTTATCTTACTGACATACTCACAATTAGAGTCATAGTCTCTCCTTTCATTTTAAAAAGCTAACCACTTCGTTTTGCCACCATAATAATCACTTTCTCCTTAAATCTTCTACTCAACTAAAATAATATCTTGATCATGCTGACTTCTGTCCTCTTTCTTCCCCTCACCTTTTACTAATAAGAGATTTAGGTTACTCTTAATTCCTGTTTCCACTGCTATCCTTATGCTTGAGTGAGATAATTTAATATTTTTACTTTTACATCACTAACAAAATTTTATTTTGTTTCTTACTACTTTACAGATTTCTTATTTAGTACTCATATTGTATTTTCCAAAGATATGATTAGCATGCTAGCTATAGCTATACTTACGTTTCAAAGATCTTTGATCTCATTGTTTACTGTGTTCTTCATCTCTCATCATGTTGTGGTCTTCAATCAGAAGCATTTTTTATATGGTTAAAATGACATCTCCTATAATTTTCGGTTGAGGTATATGAGGAATATAAACTCCAAATACTTCCGTATTTTTTTCTTTCTGAGGAATCAGTAATACTTTGACTGTTACATGACTAATATGTGATTGCCCGTTCCATTTTTTTCTCTCTGAGAAATCAATAATACTTCGTTATGTGATTAATAATACTTTGTTATATATGAGATATATGTCATATATAACTTTGTTATATGTTATATGAAATAATACTTTGTTATGTGATTCAACATATGATTGCTTTTCTCTCAGAATGCTCTGGGTTTTTTCATATGCTAAAAACATACAATGTTGAAAATTATGTTAAATAATTATTTTAATTTGTATTAACAATTATAGAACTTTGCTACACGATTAGATAAGGAACTTTAATTTTAGTCTACTGCTTATCTGGAAACTGAGATGATGTGGCAAAAAGATTATAAAACACCTGAATGTGTAGGTCTGGGATAGGAAGGGGAAAGCAAACAAAATATGTTAAAATTGTAACAATCATTCTTCCTATGATTTATTTTAATAAATTAATTTAAATCTCTTATTCCAAATACCACACACTGCTGTTTCAACAATAAATAGAGGAATTGGTTTAATGTAAACATAATCTTAATATTTTGTATCACCTGTTCTAATTTTTAAATTTTGGATCTCTAAATAAGTTTCAAAAATTTCAATTCACATTTTAAGTTTTATTCAAGTCAATAAGTAAGAAATTACATACTATTTTGTATTCAAGTGGTTTTTCTGTGAATATACATAATAACCTCAATAACCATATTTAAGTCAGATTTAATAAATGTTATAAAATCATATGTATCTAACATATAATGCACATTATTTTATTACTGTAGTTTTCAAATAACATATAAAAATAAAAAACCTTTGTTTTATACTTATTCAGATATTCCAATATTTACACATATTCTTAAATTATGTTTCGTATGTACATATATACAATGGCTCTAATGTTAATGTTTAATTTACTGACATTTTCATTATCCTAACTCTTTTTCAGAAATACTTTGATAAAAGAATCTTGCTCCTTTCTGTTAAACTATTTTAAGGATAGTTAGTGATAATGACTTTAACTCTACAGATTAAATCTATGATTGTTTTTAATTAGAATATATCAAAGACTATTAGAAATAGCTCAAGTTTTGATGATTTCTTTAAGACAACTTTCTCTTTCAGAAAACTAAAAATGCCTATTCTGTCATTTGACAGAGAAACTGATAACATTAGATAATGTATTTCAAAGAGTATAGTGCCATCTATTGGATAACATTCAGTCCCAAACGGTACTCAAGATATATTTTACATTTAAAGTGTAGTTTTGATGTAACAAAACCAAAAACAAAAGGCTCATGCTTTACCTAAATCGTCATTAAGTTTGTCAAAACACAGCACAAAAATTCACATTGCCATTGTTTGATAATTTCATAGTGTTGCTGAATTACTACCTTCAAAACTAAGAGTAGGTAAAAGATCAGGCTTTACTCATAGTGTTTAAGAAACAGAAAAGGCAAACTTGGTAACTGCCTATTCTGAGGAATAATTTTTAAGATTATATACATTTATGAAATTGAATTTGTGCCTACAGAATTGTTAACTTTAAAAAAATTCATTGTTAAACCTGATATTATTAATATCAATATATCAATATAAAATTTCATAGGGAAAGCTAGGCAGTAATTCTTCATGTAAATATAAAATTTGCTGGAAAAAGATAAGGTAAAAGAAGAAAAAGAGAACCTAGGACACAGAAAATACTTCAAATAGCGAAAGAAATGTCAGCCTTTTACTTGGATTCAGGCCATCCAGATGCTTTATATGAAAGTGTTAGTGATCTTGCTATGCCCAAGTAAAATTAGAAATATTTTGTTTTGTGATTGCAACTACTTTCAGTCAGGATAACACTTCTGAAAATTTAGCAAAACAGAGGCTGACTGTTGGCTTTGTTCAAGCCTGAACTGCTTCTTTCCTTCACACGTGACATTGAGGCTCTTATTTTATTGAAAAAATAGAGATGAGTAGTGTGTCCCAAGAAAGGCAGTAAATGAGAAACTCATTCTAGTACATTCTAGTACTTTCTCTGTACATTTTTAGCGCCACTGTATAGAATTTAATTAAGTGGTGGAAAGCAGCTTTGAGGTTATTCAGAAAGAATATAATTATGGCACATTACAGAACTAGTTTTCTAATCTAAATTATTTATTTTGCAAAGTGGAGAGTACTGCTGTATTTAGGTCAAAGTGTTAGTGTTGGAGGTGGGGAGGTGAGTAGTTAAGCATGAAGTGCAGAATATATGCTAAATCTGAAAGCGAAAGTATTTTATTTGTATTGCATAAATGCAGTTTGTATGCAAAATGTTTAAAAAAGTGTAAAAATCCACAAAATAAATTACTCCTAAACGTTTTGATCAAACTGTCATTTAAAAGGCAGAATAGAAAAGTTTGTATGCTCCCAAATCTGTACTTCATTAGCTTATCTTACTGCCTACTCTTTATCATTTGAATTTGGGTTAAATATGCTTACTAAATTTATGCATTCATTTGTACATAAATTTGACTTTAAGTGATATTAAATTAGAATAAGTAGTATTGGGGATTTAACATTGTAAGAACTAAAGGGAAGTTTACAGAGACTGATTTCATTTTATCTGAAGTTAGTAAAAAATGTATAGTACATATGTTGTCATAATTAAGCAAATATTTTAATATATAAACAAACACACAATTTGATTCTCCAATTTCATTATGTAGGCAAGATACATTTTTATTATGCTATTTTATAGATAAGAGTAGCATAACATAACATTTAAATGATTCTGTCAGATTTCCATGAGTAGTAAAGCTTGTTCTTGAATTCAAGTCAAAAATTCCACTTTCCGGTTCTACATCTATGTCAGTCGGCCTCTAAATAACTATCTTTCTTTGATAGGTTAGACCTGTATGTCCACACTTAAGAATAAGTACAGTTTATGTTCAAACAACATTGGAGTTGGGGGGCCAACTTCCTGTACAGTAAAAAAATTCATGTGTAACTTTGGACTCTCCCAAGCTTGAAGTACTAATAGTCTACTGTTGACCAGAAGTCATAATCAAACATAAACAGTTGATTAACACATATTTTGTATGTTGTATGTCTGACACATTGTATTCTTAAAATAAAGTATGCTAGAAGAAAAAGTCAGAGAATCATAAGAAAGAGGAAGTATATTTACTATTATTAAATGAAAATAGATTATCATAAAGGTCTTCACCCTTATCTTCTTCATCTTGCATATGCTGCTGAGGAGGCAGATAATGATAGCCTTGCTGTCTCAGGGGTAGCAAAGGCAGAAGAAAATCCTTGTGTAAGTGGAAAGGACAGCTCAAATTTGTGTTGTTCAAGAACCAAGTATACTTTATATCTGCTCAGGGGTATGACTAGAGTAGTGAACAATAGTGTCACAGTGACTCTAAAGGTTTTTCATACCCTCTATAGTTTTAAAAAATGAATTAAACATTCTTCTGCAAATAAATAAATAATAATGGTACTAGGATAAAAATTTGATCAACTGGGAAATACTTTGATTTCTTGTTATGGAAGTAAATAACTTTATTCTGATTGTCACTGATTTTTTTCAAGTACTCTTGTACTTAATTTACCTTTAGTTATATAAAAATACAGTGTTTCTATGTATGTATTATAAAAATCAGCCAGAAATTAAGTAATCACAATAATATTATATTGCAGAACAGGAATCTGAAGAGGGTTATTTGCTATGTGTGAAAATATTTTTGTTCGTATTATTTGCAAATACTAAGTTTATGGTATAGTGAAGAAAAACATTTCTGTTTTTTCACTTAAATGTCAAGACTTAATTTAAAAATCTTTCAAATCAATTTCAAAATCAAACAATATCATAAAGATTTAGAGTCACATGAATTTATTAGGTTATGAGAGAAAGAAGTTGAAAACTGAGCTACAAATATTTGAAATTTTTAACTTTTATTTAAACTGGAAATAGATTTTTCTGATATGTTGATCAATTGATTTTTCTGTGGATTTGTCTATCATGTATGTATGTATGTATGTAGTTATCAATCTGTCAATCTATCTATCTGACTATCTCTATCTAAGGCACAGCTGACTTACTCTGGTCTGAAAATCTTTCTAAAAAGGGAACCATCAAGTATTTCCATAGCCTCCCAGCCTAAATTTGCCAGTAACCACCTGACCCATGTAATTGATCTGAGACTAGTAAGACTGGTTATTTGAATCAAGCTAGTCAGACAAAATTAAGAGAAAATAACTTTAAAAAAATAAAGAAGAGCACCAATAATTATGGAATTTTGTAATGGGACTATATTTATGACCTGTGGCATTCCCAAGAGAGAAGGAGAGTAACTAGAAGAAAAAGAATAAATCAACCCCAAAGCTAGCAGAAGCAAAGAAATAACTAAAATTAGAGAAGAGCTTAAAACTTAAAATGAATGAAAATTCCATTAAAAAACAAATGAAACCAAGAGTTGTTTCTTCAAAAAATTAACAAGGTTGATAGAATGCTAGCTAGATTAACAAAAAAGAGAATATCTAAATAAATACAATTTAAAAATTACAAAGATGACATCACAGCTGATCCCACAGAAATGCAAACGAGCCACAATAGAGATAATGTGAACAACACCATGAACACAAATTTGAGAATCTAGAAGAAAGGGATACATTCCTGGAGACACACTATCTCTCAATACTGAATAAAGAAAAATTGAAACCCTAAATAGGCCATATTTAATTCCTTCAATGTAATCAGTAATTTAAAAAATCTGCCAACCACAAAAGCTCTGGACCAGGTGAATTCACAGCCAAATTCTACTGGACATATGAAAAAGAACTGGTACCAATCTTACTGAAATTATTCCAAAAAACAGAGGAGGACAGACTCCTCCCTAACTCATTCTATGAAGGCAGCATCAGTCTAATACCAAAATCTGGCAGAGACATGATGAAAAAAGAAAACTTCAGGCCAATATCCCTGGTGAACATAGATGAAAAAATTCTCAACAAATTATAGCAAAGCAAAGCTGGCAGCACATCAAAAAATTAATTCACCATAATTAAATACACTTTATTCCTGGTCTAATGGTCCAACATATGCAAATCAGTAAATGTGATTCAACACATAAGCAGAATTAAAAGTAAAAACCATATGATCATCTCAACAGTCACAGATAAAGCCCTTGACAAAGTCCAATACCCCTTCTTAATAAAAACCCTCAAGAGACTAGGCATTGAAGGAGCATACTTCCAATAATAAGAATCATCTATGACAAAAAATAGCCAACATCACATGAAATGGGCAAAAGCTGGAACCATTTTTCTTGAGAAATGTAAAGACAAAGACACCCACACTTGCCACTTCTATTCAACATAGTACTGAAAGTCCTAGCCAGAGGAATCATTCTAGATAAATAAATAAAAGGCATCAAAGTAGGAAAAGATCAAACTACCTCTCTTCACTGATGATATGAGTCTATACTTAGAAAATCCTAAAACCTCCACCAAAAGACTAGTAGAAATGATTAATGATTTTACCAAAGTTTCAGGACACAAAATCAACGCACAAAAATCAGTAGCATTTCTATGCACTAATAATGTCCAGGCTGAAAAGTCAAAAGGAAAACACAATCCTATTACGATTTGAGTCAGAATGAAAATGAAATACCTAGGAATACAGCTAGCAAAGGAAGTGAAAGATTCACAAGAAGAACTACAAAATATTGCTAAAATAAATGGAAAAACATTGCATGCTCATGGATTGGAAGAGTCAATATCATTAAAACGTTCCTACTGCCTAAAGCATTTTAGAGATTCAATGCCTTTTCTATCAAACTACCAACATCATTCTTCAAAGAATTAGAAAAAATACATATTCTAAAATTCATATGGAAACAAGAGCCTAAATAGCCAAAACAATCCTAAGCAAACAGAACAAAGCCGGAGGCACCACACTATCCAACTTTAAACTATATTATAAGGTTACCAAAATAACTTTCCTCTTAAACATAAATTCCAATTCCATACCACATCTTTGTGAATGTGTAAAACTGAATGCTTTTAAGAGCGCCCAAGTCATCTCCTGAATGTCTTGCTGCTTGGAAATTTCTTCTATCAGATACCCTAAATCATCTCTCTCAATTTCAAAGTTCCACAGATATCTAGGGCAGGGGCAAAAAGCCACCAGTGTCTTTGCTAAAACAATGAAAGAGTGACCTTTACTGAAGTTCCCAACAAGTTTCTCATCTCCCTCTGAGATCACCTCAGCCTGGACTTCATTGTCAATATTACTATCAGCATTTTGGTCAAAACCATTCAACAAGTCTCTAGAGAGTTTCAACTATCCAACATCTTTCTGTCTTCTTCTGAGTCCTCTTGATTGTTTCAACCTTTAGCTATTACCCAGTTCCAAAGTCACTTCCACATTTTGGGGTATCTTCATAGCAGCACCCCACTCTCTGTGGTACAAATTTACTGTATTAATCTGCTCTCACACTGCTATGAAGAAATACCTGAGACTGTGTTATCTGTAAAGAAAAGACGTTTAATTGATTCACAATTCTGCATAACTGAAGAGGCCTCAGGAAACTTACAATCACGACATAAGGCACCTCTTCACAGGGCAGCAGGAGAAAGAATGAGTGCCAGCAAGCAGAGGAAATGCCAGATGCTTATAAAACCACCATATCTTGTGAGAACTCATCCACTATCATGAGAGCAGCAGAGGGGAAACTGCCCCCATGATTCAATTACCTCCATCTTTGACACTTGGGAATTATTATAATTCAAGGTAAGATTTGGGTGGGAAGACAGGATCAAATCATATCACTATGCATCTGACAAAAGTCTAATATCCAGAATCTATAAGGAACTTAAACAATTCAACAAGGAAGAAAGCAAATAACCATATTAAAAAGTGTACAAAGGACATGAATAGATACTTCTCAAAAGAAGACATACAAGGGGATAATAAGCATGTTGAAAAATGTTCAATATCATTCATCATCAGATAAATGCAAATCAAAACCACAATCTCACACCTGTCAGAATGGCCACTTTGAAGTGAAAAAACAATGGATGTTGGTAAGACTGCAGATAAAAGAGAATGGTTATACAATATTGGTGGGAATGTAAATTTATTCAGTCACTATGGAAAGCAGTTTGGAGATTTCTCAAAAACCTTAAAACAGAACTACTACTTGATCCAGAAATCCCATTACTGGGTATATATCCAAAAGAAAATTGATCATTCTACCAAAATGTACCTAGACTTGTGTGTCCATCACAGCACTATTCACAATAGGAAAGACATGGAATCAACCTAGGTGCCCATCAATGGTTGATGGGTAAAGAAAATGTGGTACATATGCAGCATGGAATACTACATGGCCACACAAAAGAATTAAATCATACCCTTTTGAGAACATGGATGGAGTTGGAAGCCATAATTCTAGGCAAATTAATGCAGAGCAGAAATCCAAATACCACATGTTCTCACTTATAAGTGGGAGCCAAACATTGGGTACACATGGACATAAACACGGGAGCAATAGACACTGCAGACTACTTGGGGAGAGAGAGAAAAGATGCGGTTTGAAAAACTATATATTGGGTATCATGCTCACTATCCAATATAACCATGTAACAAACCTGCACATGTATCCCCATATCTAAAATAAAAGTTGAATTAAAAAAAAAGAAATAAAAACTCATGTGTGGGCAATGATATAGAGAAATTAGAATTCTTGTACAATGCTGGTGGTAAAATAAATCAATATGATTATTCCTTTTAAAATTAAAAATAAAGCTACCGTATGATCCAGCAATTCTACTTCTGGAGTATTTATTTAAAATTATTGAAATTAGAATTTGGAAGATATACGAGCACTTCTAGGTTCATTGCAGTACTATTCATAATAGCCAAGATGTGAAACAACCCTCACTGTCCACAGACAGAAGAATGGAGTAAAAAAAAAAAAAATGTGGTGTACAATGAAATACTATTCAGACTTAAAAACAAAGAAGGAAAGTCTTCAATGTGCAGCAGCATCAATGAATCTTGAGGGCATTATGCTAAGTAAAATAAGTCAGTCACTGAATGACAAATACTGCATGATCTCACTCCTGTGAGTATCCAAAATAGTCAAATTTATAGAATCTAAGAGAAGAAGAATGGTAATTACCAGGGGTTGAGAGTGGAGGGAAATATAGAAAATTAGTAGTCAATTGTCAAAAATGTTCAGTTAAGCAAGATAAATAAACTCTAGAGATCTGCTGTTGTACAACATTACACCTATAGTAAAAAAATAATGTTATACACTTAAAAATTTGTTAAAATTGAATATGTTATACGAAATGTTCTCATTAAAATAAAGTAAAAAAGTAAAAGTCATTATACAGAAACAAAATAATCAGTTCCACAGCAAGTGTGCACACACACTCACTCACTCACCCCCCAACACATAAATAAACTATTTCATTTACAATACCATTTATAAGTTAAAATGTGTAGGAATAAATTTAACAAAAAACAAAATGCAAGATCTGTATACAAAAACTATAAAATACCTGTGTAAAAGATTAAAGAAATGTAAATAAATTGAAAAATACCCTATTTATTAATCAACATGATCCTCAATATATCATCAGGCTTTGTTCTCACATTTTTTTGGACATGTAAATAGGTAGAATAATTAAAACAACCCTAATACAAATTATAAATTTGAATACAAAGAAAATTGGAAGTCTCATATTACTTGATGTTAGAACTTATTCGAAACCTATAGTATTACTGAACTAAACTTGGCACCATTTGTCTAGTGCAGCAAAGCCAAACACTGACACCAAAATATGCAGAGGAAAGGCATGTATTGCAAAGCACCAAGAAAGGAGAATGGGCAGCTAACAGCAACAATCCACAAGAGTTTTTGAAGGCAAGGGCAAGGGTGCCTCCAAAGTAAGTTAAGCACTGGGAAATTTCTTGAACTTCTTTATCTACTTTTTGGTTTCAGTCTATTTGAGGTCTACATGAGAGTGCCTGGCATTCTCCATTGAGTGGCAGCCCTGGTTTCTGAAAAACGACTCGAGGATATATGTCAAGATATTATATTTAGTTTCTATAAGCAGCAAAAATCTTGCGATTCTAACCTACTTGAATGACTATTTAAACTACTATTGCCTTCTTGCTTAGCAGGTTATTCATTCATTTCCCTAATTTTTGGTTGAAGGGCTAGCTAAGTGCCTGGAATTTCCCTTGAAAGGAAAAATTTAAATTTTTCTTTTTTCTCTATGCTCAGTGTGGGTGAGTGGGCAGGAGGTCCCCGCTTCATCTCAATCCTAATTAAGATATTCAATTTACCCTGTTGAAACTCCTTCTTAGACATGGCAGCCAACAGGACTTTATCTATATAATGAACTTTTTGGACATAGAGGGTAGAGGCAGTCACATAAAATTTTTAACTATCCATGGGTGTAAAATAGTACCTTAGGGAATTTAGGACAGTATACATTGGAGAATTTGTGACATAAACATGAATTGCTCATGGTCCTCAGATGACAGTGAGATAGAAATGAATGTGTTGGCAAGTTCCAGCAAAATACAGTAAATATTGATAAGACAGGAGACAGATAAATTCTTAGGCAGACAGAGATGGGTCCCCATCTCTGTGTGGGAAATCCAAGTTCAAGCCAAAGACAGCCTGAAGCCTGAAACCCTGACAGCCAGTTCTGGATAGAGTTTACAATCAGAGTGAGAACTTCCATTCCCATCTCATGTACTCTCTCTCGATTGGTTCCTTCTGGATGATGCTTTTTAACTAATCAAATGGTGCTTCTTCCAAGACCACTCATGGACCAATCAGCATGTATTCCCCAATTCAAAGCCCGTAAATACCCCATACTCAACCACACAGACAGCTACCCATTTCGGCATCCCACTCACTGCCAAGAGCTTTTTGGTAGCTCAATAAAATTCTATTCTCTCTTGCTCATTTTCTGGTGTCCGCATACCTCATTCTTCTTGGCTGCTGGACAAGAGCCCATAAACTGCTGAATGGTGGGAGCAAAAAGAGCTATAACACTCTCTTCCACTCACCAAACTATGGGAGTGAAAGAAGCCACTGGGTGCTGTTGCTTTCTGCCTGTTGAGCTGTGGATGGTGAGAGTAAATGGGCTTGTAACACTCTCTCCTGCTTGCTGAACTATGGGAGAGGAAAAGCTGCTGGAGGCCACTCTCTGCTGCTCACTGAACCACAGGAACAAAAGTCTCACTACAATATCATCATTCTATGCAATGGAATCAGTAACAATTACAATATCTGGAACAATATTCAGCTACTTTTAGCTATCTCACTGTCCATATATAGTGTCTGTATTGATTTCCAATTTTTGTACTACTCCTTTTAATTTTAAGGTCTTATGGCTTTGAGTTCCTTTTTTTTTTGTATTTGCCATTTAATTTCTCAAGAAAGGACAGAAAGAAAAGTTCAGAAACATTTTACATACACTATTAGCACTTCTATAGTTAAAGATTTTCCTGATGAAGGGAATTTCCTCTAGCCTTTATAAGCATTTACTGCAGAAGCAGGTAAAATATCAATGTTAATTATCGATTCTTCAGTGGAAGCCACAATGCTGTCACAGGATGCTTAGAGTTTCACTTCACCAGCCAGAAACCTCTGTGGTTTGTGGCACCTCTGCTTGGATTTTGCTTATTCCTGCTGCACTTGTTCTGCCCACTAGGCCTGGAAGGCTGCACTTGGCTTATGCTACCAGCCCGGATAACTTGCCTGCCAAGGGTGAGCCAAGCACAGAGCAGTGAGGGGGGTGTGAACCAAGCCAAAGACAACCTTAAGCCTGAAAACCTAACAACCAGTTCTGGGTAGGGTCGACAATCAGAGTGAGAACTTCTATCCCCATCTCATGCACCCTCTCTTGATTAGTTCCTTCTGGATGATGCCTTTTAACCAATCAAATGGTGCTTTTATCCAGACCACCGAGGGGCCAAATGGCATACATTCCCCAATTCTAAACCCATAAAACCTCTAAACTCAGCCATAAAGATGGCTACCCACTTCAGGTTCCCAGGTTGGCCACTCACTGTCGAGTTTGGGGTCTGGCCACTGCACACAGCCAGACACACTAGCTGATGGGATTGAGTGGGCAGTTCCGCACACTGTCACAATTGCTGACTCCATGCAAGGTTGTGGCTAGACAGGGCATACCATAAATGGTTTCCACTATAGGCAATGGGGAACACAGTGACTCCTGAAAGCTCAGAGGCACCAGAAACTGCAGAAACCCAAAGAGGGTGTAACAGCATGTCACAGCCCTGGGAAGCACTGAGGTCTGAACTCCCAGAAGGGGCACAGCTCTTCTCTCCTTCTCATCACCCTCAGCATTGTGAACAGGAGGCTGCATGTCAGTCTGTTTTTGTTATAGCTCTTTCAGTCCTTCCACCCACTGTGGCCCACAGCTCCTTAACTGGCCTGGCCCTAATACTGCTTCCCATTGTTTGGGGCAGCCACACAGCACAGATGGAGAGTGGGAGTGCTATAGTGTTACAAAAGCTCTGGCTCAGGGAACCTTGAGGTCTGGGCCTCCAAAAATGTTGCCACTTCACCCCTGCAGTTTGAGAGCATGTCACTGCCCACAGCTCAGCAAGCCAACCAAGAGGATGTTAGAGTTCCATTTGCTCTGTTTGTCTGGTGGGTCCTAAGTTCTTGCTCTGAACCCAGGAAGAATGAGGTTAGGTGGACAACTGGCAGGTGAGCAAGTCATAGAGTAGCTTTATTGAGTGACAGAACAGCTCTCAGGAGACCCAAAGTGTGTAGCTCCTTTCTGCAGGCAGCTCGTCTTGACAAGTGTAGAAAACACGGAAAGAGGGTAGCTCCCATCCATATGCAGGTAGTCCTGATGCGTGTAGAGGAGACCCAAGATGAGTAGCTCCTATTTGCAGGCACAAAATGTCTGAGCCTGGCTTAGCCTGGGGTTTTTATGTGCACTGAAGGAAGGGAGTGCTGATTAGTCTATAGGTGGCCACAGTTGTGCCTGAAAGAAGCACCATTCAGTTGGCCAAAAGTCATCAATGAGGTACTTAATCTGGGTCGTGGATTCCACCTGCCAGTTCCAGGCTCAGGCCATCCCTGGCTTGAAGGTGGGGTCTCACTAGGGACCCATCCCGTCCTGTCTAAGAATCTGTCTGCCTCCTGCCACTATTAACATGCCCTCCGTGGCAGGCTGTCTGTACTGTGGGGAAAATGCAGGCCCACGCGGAACCATCCTTAGCCCCTTGGTCTTCCTTCTGTGCTTGTTGTTGTCCAAAGTCCAGAGGGGACTGAGGCGGCAGGGGGCTGGCATGTCAGCCCTGTGCTGAGTGTGTACACACCTGGTGGTGTTGCAACAGCAACCAGGCTCAGCCACAACTTTGTTCTGCACTGGAGCACTTGCAGGGAATGGGGAGAGGCCAGGGAGCAGGAGCAGGTGCTTCCAAGCCTGCGGGTTCAGGGGGCTTCCTGCATCCCTGAGAGCACAGGGATTTCTGGGTTTTGAGGCACGACTGGATGGCAACAGCTGTGCCTGGGAGCACAGGCTTTCATTCTACCAACTCAGTAAGAGGTGGGGCTTCCACTGGGATCACCTGTTCCTGATCCCTGCCAGATCCACAGAGCATGCAGCCCTGGCCATGCTTCCCCCGCTGCTGCAGCTGGCATCCTCACAGCGGCCACTCCAGATGGCTACTGTGTCATCAGTGTTGTATTGGATTAGCCCGATGAACCCCACATACAGTCTGACATCACTTTCTTTTTCAACTCCAATGCCTACTCAAAACCAACAAGTTGAGTTCAGGAGTCTGCTCCCCTGATGTGACCAGGCGCAAGATAATTTAGGCACCTGCTCCTGATAAAACTATAAAAGATTGAGTTAATTATCTTCTCAATATTTTCCAGAATATTCAAAAACTACTGTATAAGCTTCAGTTATTTAACAGACAGAGAAATTTCAGGCCTGTCTCTAAACACCTTTCTCCTTGAAACTTTTGAGACTAGGGAACGAGAGAATGTGGGATCAAAGAACATGGAGAGAGACTTTACAGATTCAAGTAATTTACTTTTGGTCATAATTAGTGAAGTAGTAACTCAACCAATAATCTTCCTATATTTTCAGCATCCCTCTCCTCTCTCCAACTCCAATGATGCTCTATATATCCAGAAGTGAGGTTATCATGGTTGAACCAATGAAAGTTTTAGGACGTTCTAGAATCAGCAGCTTTAGATGTCTTGTATTCTAGCTGGGACCTTTGGTTTTGAGTATTTTGCTTTCTCACTCTTTTACTTGCACAATGGTATATTTCTTAAAAGAGCTCACTTATCCTGGTTCATCTGCTGCTCTTTGCCAATATAAGAGCTCTAATTCTCAGCCGGGGACGGTGGCTCACACCTATAATCCCAGCACTTTGGGACCCTGAGGCGGGCAGATCACGAGGTCAGGCTAACACGGTGAAACTCTGCCTCTACTAAAAACAAAACAAAACAAACAAACAAAAAAAACTAATTCTCATCTCGCTATAACATAAAAGTAAGGGGAGTTTTTGAGTGTGTAATGATTTATCTAGATTAATTTAGATCTCTTTTGTTGAAACTGTTTTCCAGATTATCATTTTTATTAGCATTTTAAATCAAATTCAGGGCAAAAGAGCCCCAATACTATTCAATGTTTTATCTATGTTTTTTTTTCATAAGGTTATCTGTCACAAGGATATCTTCCTGCAAAAGGCATTTTTTAAATAATTTCAATTTTTATATTTTGGATTCAGAGGATACATGTGAAATTTGCTACATGGGTATATTGTGTGATGCAGAGGTTTGGGATATGAATGATCCCGTCACCCAGATATTGAGCATAGCTCTCAATAGTTAGTTTTTTCAAACTTTCCCTCCCCACCCTAGTAATCCCCAGTATCTATTTTTGTCATCTTTATGTTCATGAGTACCCAATATTTAGCTCCCACTTATAAGTGAAAACATATAGTATTTGGTGTTCTGTTCCTCTATTACTTCACTGAGGATAATGGATGGTCTCCAGATGCATGTATACTATTGCAAAGGATGAGTTTTTGTTTTCTTACTACTGTTTACTACTTTTTGGTGTATATGTACCACATTTCTTTATCCAGTATACCATTGATGGGCACCTAGGTTGATTCCATATTTTTGCTACCATGAATAGTGCTGGGATAAACACACAAGTGCATGTGTCTTTTGGTAGAATGAACTATTTTATTTTAGATATATACCCAGTATTGGGATTGCTATGTCAAATCTCCAAACTGCTTTCCACAGTTTGGAGGTTTCTTAAATAACTTCATAGCTGAACCAATTTATACTTCCACCAATAGAGTGTAAGCATTTCCTTTTATCTGCAGTCTCTCCATTCTCTGTTGTTTTTGGACTTTGCAATAATACCCATTCTCACTGGTGTGAAACGGTATCTCATTGTGATTTTGATTTGCATTTCTCTGATGATGAGTGATGCTGAGCATTTTTCCACATGTTTGTTGGCCACTTACGTGTCTTCTTTTTGGAAGTGTCTATTTATATATTTTACCCACTTTTAAATGATGTTATTTGTTTTTTTGCTTGTTGGATTGTTGGACTCTATAGATTATGGATATTAAACCTTTGTTGGATGCCTAGTTTGCGAACATTTTCTGCCATCTGTCGGTTGTTTATTTACTCTCTTGATAATTTATTTTGCCATGCAGAAGCTTTTTAGTTTAAGTCTCACTTGTCAAATTTTGGTTTTTTAAGTTGCATTTATTTATTTGTTTGTTTGTTTGTTTATTTTATTTTTGTTATTGTTGTTTTGAGACAGGATCTCACTCTGTTGACCGGGATGCAGTACAACCTCTCAGGCTCAGGCAGTCCTCCCACCTCAGCCTCCCAGGTAGCTGAGACTACAGGCACACGTCACTACAACTGGTTATTTTATACACACACACACACACACACACACACACACATATATATATAGTAGTCATGTGGTCTCATTTTATTTCCCACGCTCGAATTCCTGGGTTCAACTGATCTTCCCATCTCGGCCTCCCAATGTGCTAAGATTACAGGCATGAGCTATTATGCCTGGCCTGCAATAGCTTTTGAGTACTCATCTATAAATTCTTTCCCAGGGAAGAGGAGAAATTCTTTCTAGTAGTCAGCACACACTAAAAATGACTCAGATCTCTAGCTATCAGTTTTGAAGGTTTTTAACTGTATGTGATGAACTGTTACAGGGGTTGACCTATTATATCTTTCAAATATTGCTTCATTCTTCATAAATATTGCTATCTCTGACACCTCATCTGCAAAGCAACCTAGTTAAAGTTCTAGTGATTTACCTAGTTTCTGCATATGGTAGTCACATATTTCTTTCCTTTAATGCTTCATATAAGTGTGTGTCTTTGTAACTGGCATCTAAAAGAGATGGAACCTTTTGCCCATTCAGGACAACTTATTATAAAATTCTATTTATTATAATGGGGTCAACCTGAGACATTCCACAGATTGGTGAAAAAAAAAATGCCCAAATCTAGAATAGTTTTAGTAACACTCATGACATTTGTGCAGCTGTTTTTGAACCTATATCCCGGCACTCTCCTTACAACTACCTCTGAATTCCTTGTCATTAATATGCAATAAAACAGAGATTCACTTATTGCCTGGGTAACCATATAATTAGTTCAATAGATTGCTACTGATTCTCATAGAATTCTCCCAAATCTCATTAACTAGTCCATGAGGACTTCATCCTCCAACTCCTTGAAAGCCATGTTTTTTTCAACATTCTATCTATGCATAAATTGTGTGGTTGTGCTGTGTCCTCCCCAAAGTCACTGACCAAGGTGTGGGGATTAGAGAATGAAATGTAACCAGTGCTACTACTCAAGGCACATCCTGGGAGCCTGCATGGTCCTGGAGAAAGACACATCTGTTTATGATTGGTCTACTTGAAGGGGCATTTATTTTCAGTTACTTATTCACAGGGTATAAGAAAGTGTCTCCAATTTTGATGTGCTGGTACAAGGCCCTGCTAACAGAGAACCTTCGCTTCAACCCCACACCCTAGCCATCATAAAACCCCCACATCATTCTCATTTCCGGGCTCTCTCAATCCATTTTTAGTTGTGCCTAGGAGATACCATACCTTTCCCGGAAGCCTCATTGTGTGAGTTTTAATGAATATGTTCTCATTCTAGTGAGGCATATATGGTGTCATAAGTCTCAATATGCAAACCAAATTTTGAGTAAAGGTTCATTTTGTTTCTGCAAAGTGTTCACAACAGAGGGGGAGCTTTTCTTCATTTCCCACAAATGCCCAGTGTGTACGCTGCAAATATATTGTGTGGTTGTTCAAGAGACAATGACTGCGAGAAGTAGAAGCAGAAAATTACAAAAAGGACACAGAAGAGTAGGCAAGAGCAGCAGAAGGTAAAAGCAAGTGTGACTTAAGACAAGAAACCTGTATTGAGCAAAGAAAGAATCCAGCAATGCTTGTAATACAGGAGTTGCGACAGGTGTAGTGGTTGTTCTGACTGTTGCCAGAGAGAAATTATCACTCACTCTCACATGTCCCTGTAGTGAATAGAAGACATTGAACTCAAAGGGGGGTAAAGCTAATACCACTGATTATATTGTCGCCATGAGGATTCGTAAGGTTTTCTGAAGATTTTTCCAGAATTTGATCAGGTATAAACTATTATATGACTATAAAACTTTTTAGACGTTTTAAGTATTAGACTTAAATGCATTTTTTTCCAGTTTTCAGTCTAATCCCTAAAGGTATGTAATGAGGATTTTTATTTTGCCTTTTACTAGATATTTTTTTCCTTACTGCATATCTTTCTATTAAAGAATAAATCTTGTTAAAAGACTGACATAAAAGCCTGTGGGTTTTATTGTAGAAGCAAATTTATTTTCTGGTTCATTTAATGATAATCAAATTATAGGAACAGTTAAAAAGTGAAAGTCAAGTCATTCAATCTAGCACAACCCAGGCAGCCACAATCGTGACCTGAGGATACAAATGACTTCTATTGAAGCTATTTTATGAAGTATCCCTTTCTTTTAGAGATGAAATTGTATTTGTACAAATGAACTTTTAAAAAACCGATCCTCATCTGTACATAGATGAAAGAATTAGATTATTTAGATAAATCAATGAAAGTTAAATGTAATGTTTGGCACTTCATAAACAAAATGACTAAATATTCATTTTTTCAACTAGACAGTGTATTATACGTGTAATCAATGTCTTTTCTATCAGTGGCTATCCCCCTACCAATTCTTCATATACCTGAGTAGAAATTGGTAATTTACTACATTTCATAATCATGAGATAACAATTTTAAATCATTCAAAGCTGGGACATTTGTGTACCTCTCAATTACTGGAACAGTAAAATTATATTCTAATAAATATAAAGATGTATATTTATACTTCTCTTAGTCAAATTTAGTTACGCTTTAATTTCTATATTAGTTTTCAACTTAGTTTAGCCATCTATTATGCTCAATGAATGCTGTTATTACTGTGTAGTATGTTGTAAGTTTTGTTGTGTGTGTGTGAAGGAGTCTCACTCTGTTGCCCAGACTGGATTGCAGTGCCATGATCTTGGCTCACTACAACCTCCTCCTCCCAGGATCAAACAATTCTCCTGTCTCAGCCACTCGAGTAGCTGGGATCACAGGTGCCTGCCACCATGCCTGGGCAATTTTTACATTTTTAGTAGAGACAGAGTTTCACCATGTTGGCCAGGCTGGTTATGAACTCCTGACCTTAAGTGATCCACCCACCTTGGCCTCCCAAAATGCTGGAATTACAGTGTGCCCAGCCTGTTATAGTATTTTTTTTTTAAAGTTAGTCTCATCTGTGGCTTGCAATAATCATTATCTTCATCATCATCATCATCATCATCACCATCACTTGCAGGTAAAAAAGTATTTTATATAGAAAATATTGCTAGTTTAAGATTACCAGACCAGGTATCAAAATATATGATTTCTAGTCAGGTACAAACCTTTCTATAATGTATACTATAGGTAAAGAGTAAAAATCTCCCACAGTATATAGAAAAATTGGGGTGGGAATTATCTGCCCTAGATAATTATTATGTATTATTTGTACTGATACTCTTTCTTTACTGGCTTTCCATCTAGTAATTGCTACATTTTGTAACATGAACTTAACTTTAAAAGAGATGCTTTACATGCATACTATTTAAATATGTTTACATCAGAAAATGCATGCTTTATTACACTTAGCTATTTGCAATTCAGCACTATATCCTGCAATATATTAATGATAAGTTTTAAAAGCTGGCAGAGGCATTAATGGATGGAATGTTAAATATAATAAGTGGCCTCTCTCTGAATGATTTAAATCAATACCAACAATCAAGAGAAAGAAATTGCAATGATAAGTTCTTTGAATTTTATAACTTGGCCTAAAACAATAGATTTAAACAAGATTCAATGACTGATAATAAAAGAGAATCACTCTTCATATAAAATTTATAAATGTATATGGAAATTTATAGCCTATTATATTTTATTGCATTGAATTTTTTTCCTCTTACATTTGTGATTTGTGAAAAATATTTCAGCTTAAAATTAAAACTATCACATCTATTTAGTAAGAACCTTTCTATGAACCCAGTCATCTCAATTATTATGTGAAAGCTAGAAACTGATATCTTAATTTTTTTTTTGTAGTGAATTACTTCTTTTGTTTTCAGTTATCTTTCCTGGATGGAGGATGGGTATAGAAGTCAACATTTCTAGATCTGGTTGATCATATTTTCAATTCAGTTGTGTGTTATCAAACTCTGTTAGAAACAACAGAATATTCCATCACTCTTCTCTTCTTCAGGTTAGCCTCCCTTCCTCCATGGTCTCTAACACAGCAAGTTTAAGTCTTTTGGGAATTTAGGGTAGAAACAAATGCTAATTTTACAAATATACCTTAAGAATAGTGAAATATAGCTTATACGCAATGAAATAAAAATAACTTCTTGAAAGTTTTAATTTTTAGATATCAGAAATATAATTTTAATAATATACAGTTTTAATATGTTTATTCAAGTGTTTCTGATTTTCTGATTTTCCCCTTCTAATTATTTTAATTTCATCTTTTCAGTCCATTTTTATAGATATACTATGTTATGTCTTCTCTATGTTACGTTACTTTCCAAAGACATTGTCCTCTATAAATTGTTCTTCTTGCAACCTAGATCTTTGTAGCAATTATATTTCAAAAAAATAGTGAATATAATTCTAGATCATCTGCATTTTATGTCTGCAGCATTTCCTCTGAGGCACAGTAAAAGGGTACATCTGCATCATTATAACTTAAAATGATGAATGATAAATCTTTTTATTTCAGGTGTTGCACAACAGAGCTTTCTGAGAAATAATTTGTTTTTCATTCATCAAAAATTTGTTTTATTTACCAAGGATAATACATACTCCATCGTTACATTTTGGCCTGAAAAGATGGTTTATATATTCTACTCTAGCACTATTTAGTGTCATGGCAAAAAAGTAATATTTCAGGACACCTAAGATCGTTGAAGCTGTTTATCTACAATTACTATTTTATTTAGACATGAATAAGTAAAAAGTATATGATTTATATGTAAACTGGTGAGTTCAAGAATAGTATTTATTTACAGTGACTGTAATTAAAATAATTGCTACAGGTGGATTGACTTGGTTAAAATACTCATGCTTTACTACTTAATATAAACAATCAATTTTCAATCAAGTAGGATGTTTGCTTAAAGGTACGTTTCTTCTAAACACTATCCAGTAATAATAATAATTTTAACAACTATTCTAATCATGAATCAGCCACCAGGCTAAGCATCACGCATGTATTATAACTTCTTTTATTTTTTAGTCATCTGACATACCGACTACTACTCTCCCTATTTTTCCCAAGGGGAAACTGAAGCTGAAAGAAGTGATATAACTTTTTTAAAGTCACACAACTGAAATGGTTAAAAAGCTTATTCATGGTATGTTCAATACCATTAATATCTAACTCTCATATTCTACATACACATCTGAATCTTACCATTTAAACTAAGAATTCCATTTCATGATTTTGAGCACTGTTTATATGTTAATTTATCCTTTTAAAAACACATACACATATATAGCTTAATTTTAATTTTATTTCTGATCTTTAAAAATATTTAAATAGTAAATTGATTAATTCTTATTTTATTCTTTTTTACCAGTAAAGTATATAAATATTAAATAATATTATTTTATGTTTATTTTGTTTTCTCAATTGTTTAAACTATTTTAAATATGTTTTCACCTAAATAACTGTGAGATAAAACACAGTGATGTTGAAGCATTAAAGAGATACCATGATAACAGTTTCTTCCTCACTTATCCATAAGGCCAAAATTTGAATGTAAAGCAATATTGATATTAAAAACATCTTTTGAGATATCAGTTAATCAACATTGAAAACATCTTTTGAGATATTATCACCTATTCTGGTACTATATGAAACAAAGATCATAAAGTGAATATCATATGGCTTCTCAGAAATAAACAGCTATATACATATATACAAATTATATTTAGTATTGCAGTGTATATTCTTTAAAATTATCATTCCATTAGATAATTTTATTTTCATTAATTTGAAATATCTAGCTTCTTTATCGTGGAAATTTTCTGGGAATATTGATTGTAATGCCATTTTAAAATAAAGTTTAAATTCTATTTATATATACCTTGGTACATACTTGCTGGTTTTATTTTTTTATTTTTTTATTTTTTTATTTTTTTATTTTTTTATTTTTTGAGACAGAGTCTCGCTCTGTCGCCCAGGCTGGAGTGCAGTGGCCGGATCTCTTTAAATCAGACACTACTAATGTTTTGACCCACTCTCCAGCCCAAGTAACTACATTATTTTTTATTTAATTGTGAATCATTTTCTGTGTTTCCCCAGCATTATTTTTACAAGCTCTCAGAAATAAAATGTATGTTATTAAGTTCTTATATCACTTTCTTTCCTTTGACCCTGCCACACTTCTCATTTATCATGCATTCATTTATTCCTTTAGAGGTTTATGAGTGCAATATAAGTGCCAAACACTGTACTGGGAACTAGTAAGACAAAGAATAATAAGACACACTCCTTCCCTTAATAATTATAAGTTTCTGAAAAAGATAGACTTAGCAAGTAATAACTAAAAAGAATTTGATATTTACTGAAATACAGGCATGTACAAAATTCTACTATATCACAGAAAAAAATTCTTTATGTAGAGAAATCAGGAAATATTTCCAAAACAAGTAATATTTTAGTGAGATCCGAACAATTTTCCAGATGAAGAAGAGGAAAGACATTTCAAGCAAAATAAATAGTAGGTACATATGTGGGTATGAAACCCTGCTCCTTACTGGAAGTATGGAATAGTATCTCAGTATGGGAATAAAGGAAAAAAGAGAAAATATATACAGATGCCTAAACAGTAAACACTATGCATGAGACACTCAGTTATTTAAATAGATTTTATAGTACTGTTAATAATAAACTGCTTAGATAATATAAGGTGAAAATAATTAGCATAATTAGGAAAAATATAGAGAGGAGTAAAAATTGTTATATAGCTATTACAGTAGTTCAGGTAAGAGATGATGAAACCTGATTTAATACTTTGTCAATGCATATAAATAAAGTGAGTAGAATCTAGTGATAATGAAATGACTAATTTTACAACATTTAGTGACCAATTAATAATAAGATGATGAGACAGAAATAAAAAATAAAAATGAGTAATACACTATCTTGAGCTAAAATAACCCTAAATTTAGTTTGGCGTATCAAATAATGAAGTCACTTGAGATGGAAAACTCAGTAACTCAGAAAATTAAAACACTAGCTAAGATTTGTACATCATCAGTTTTACAGTTATTTGGAGCTTTCAGATGTTTGAGAATATGAATGTCAATTTGGAGTGATTTTTAGGTTTTAATACCCACTCATTTATTCTTTAATAAATAGTTACTGAGTGCTTACTATACATGCTAAATTCAGTGGTAAATAAGATGGATAGAAAAATGAGATAGAGTAACTACTTTCTATCTGGTAGCTTATATTCTATCTGGAGGGGAAATGAATAATACATAAAGAAGCAAACAAAGTAATTTCAGACATAGAGATATGCATTTAGAAAAAGGGAAATTTTCAATATGGCGGAATATGAAAAAATCAGAATGATAGGAAGAATTTATTTCAGGCAGGTCTCTCTGTGGAGGTGGCATTCATGCTGAGACCAAAATGACAAACATGAAGGGAAGCACCTTCCAGGACAATCAAGGGCAAATTAAAATATTCTTACCAATTCAAGAAAATAAAGAACTGTATACTAAGACAGGTATAATTGTTTTGAGATAAGCAGCCTCGGAACATTTGCTTTAGTTCAGGTTCCCAGGAAACAGGGATTAGAATTCAGGACTCTACTGGGGAGCTGATCTCAAGTACAGCATCTAAAAGGGAGTGAAACAAGTAGAATTGTGTACAGAGAGAATCTTTATGAATCTTTCAAGATTTTGTCCAAATCTGATTTATAGTTTTAAGAAAGTTGCCCCTGCTACTGTGTTTAGGAATTGAAGGAAGAATTTATGTGGAATACGGAAGATGAATGAGAAGTTGAATATTTGAGCAATCCAGTTGATTTGAATGATGACAATGGTTAAGTCAAGGGTAACAGGAGTAGACAGATAACGATAGAAGCTAAGACTAAGGGTTGGAGAAATTGTAAAGGCAAGGAAGCTAAATTTGGATTTCTAAATAATATTACTCAAAGCAAAACAGAAGTAATAAAAAATAAAAAGACACTAAGAGCTACAAAGTAAACTAGGGCAGAATGCTAAGAGAGTGGAATCATGTAACTATAAGAAGTTTTGTGTTTCAACAAAGAGAAAACGATTGACCGTTATCAAATGCCATAGAGAAATCTAACAAGATTAAAGACAGGATTTTCCACTTGATTGGTTTATCTATGCTAGACTCATGTGTGTGATGGGATGGAAGACACTGTAATCGACAGAAAAGGAAAAGGGAGGTGAGGAAAGGAGTAGCACAAAGTAACTGACTAGCTGTAGGTAAACAAAGGAAAGTGTTTTATTTTATTTATGTTTTTAAAGTGGCATAAAGTGTAGTAAGCAATTTTTTTAGTTTATTTTCATAGATTTGTTTATAAAGAGAAAGTTATCAAAGTGGATTTTAAAAGCACACACAGGCACAAATATATACACCAAAAAACCAGTACACAAAGTTGATAAAGAACAGGTTGAAGACAAAAGAACATGTTTCTATAATCAATCTTCCATCATAAATATTAGCTTTGCTTAGATATATGTGGAGGTAGAAAGGGCTGTAAGTAAAAAAGCTCAAATCAAATTAATTCCATTTCCATGGGGAACTGTAAGACAAAACTGAAAGGGAAAAACGCATTATGAAATGGTTACATCATGACATAACTTGCAGATAGATTTTTCAAAAATATTAATGTGCACACTAAAGATGATTTCGGTTACCTTACAATAAGATTTACAATAAAACATCTTTATAAAACACTCAACCACAAATGAACTCAAAGTTGTGATCCTTACTCTGAAAGTACTTGGTAGCAGAGAGGCAGTGCACACAAAGCCTGCGTTTACATACATCAGCTGCCTTAGTTCTTTACTTATGAAACTATTTGAGACATTTAAAAAATTAGTCAAAATTTGCATTCTTTGTCGATGGAGCCTCATTTTTCTATTGCTTGATTACTTTCTCAGTAGTCAACATTGGTTTTCCATGGTCATAACAAAAATAAACTGAGTAAGAAATAAGAGCTTCTACATGTAACTGTTCATCTGTAATTACCATAGTCATTGTACAATTGCATAATTGGGATTTAGGATAGATAGTAAGATCAATATATGCTTACCCAACTTGGAGTAGTATCCCCAGCTCAAGAAATAGAATTATATCATATTTGTGAATTCCATTTAAATACCTAAAAGTTTACTTATAGTAAGAGATATGTACTCATTTTAGTATGGCTTTTTAGTTTGTAATTTTTTAATAGAATCACATTTTTTTCTCAGCCATATAGCATATTAAAATACAAATCATGAATTGTTATAAAAAAGAAAGTTTATTTAAAATAGCTTATGCAAAAACTATATTCATCTAGTTTGGCTTTTATAACCTGGGTAAGTTATCAGTCATGACTGAAAATTTAACTATTTTTCTTCCAATCATTTCTGAGGTTTAAAAACAATTTATATTGTATCATTTATAACATAAAGACTACCACATTCTAAAAGTATCTTTAACATCAGATATAAAATGCATGGAAGAATGACAGAAAGACCATTACGAATTCTATTTTGGGTATTATAATGGAGATAATATGCTGCAATTTAGTTTAATGAGTTGCAATTAAGAAACTGTTTCAAGAGTTGCATGTGATTTCTTTTAATTATTAGTTATTAGTTGTTCCTGCATAAGTATATTTAAAAATCACATTATTTTGACTGTAGTAAGGGAAAAAATCTTCTATATATTAATATTTCTCATGTACTATAGATGATCAAAATTTAAAAAGGACATAAAGTACTTTTTAACTTCTGGCACTTATCAGAAGATCATTTTTAGGAGGACTATTACTTGTGAAATGGGAAGAACACATACCTATGTATGCAATTTGGCATATTTTGATAAAAATCTAAAGGACTTAATAATGAATATTTATCTGTCCAAAAAGTACTGTCATTTTGCATAACTAATGGAATATTTAAGATAACTGATTAAATACGTGACTTATTCTATTATTTGGCCAGGGAACAGAATACTACAGACTGGGTGGCTTACACAGCAAAAAAAAATCTATTTTCTCACAACTCTGGAAGCTACAAATCTAAGATCAAGAGACTAGAAAATGTGGTTTCTGGTAAATCCTCTATTGCTGGCTTGCAAATAGCCTTTCCTCTGCTAGTGCAGGTGGAGGGAAGAGAATATTTCTTTTTTATAAGGACAACAGTCCTGTTGGATTATTGCCCCACCTTTATCACCTCATTTAGTCATAACTACCTCTTTAAAAGCCCTATTTCCCAATACAATCACACTAGGGATTACGGCTTTAACATATGAATGTTGGGAGTTGGGGGGGTAGACATTCTTCAGTTTATAACACTATGTTAAATAATCTTTCAGTTTTAGAATGAGAAAATATTCTAAGACACTGCAACAATCAAAATAGATATTTCATTTTATCTTGGAGAAAGATGAAAATTCACTGAAATTAGTTTTGATTTTGGAATTTCTAAAAGAAAACATTTTCTACCCTGATTCTGTAGTACACATGCCAGATTGCTTTGAAAAGTTTGAAAATATAGAAAATACAAAAGCAATACTACTATATTTCATTTTCTGTTTAGATGTATACAAATCATGAATTAACCAATTGCAAAAGAGAATATAAAATTTTGCAAAATGTGGAAATATCTTAAAGTTTGAATGACTAAAAATAAAATCTTGATTAATCCTCATATGAAAAACTATGTGTAATTTCATAAATAAGAGTAGTTTGGTCACAGATATTACTAAGAAATATGAAATGCCACAATAAAGGATTCAATATTCTTAATATTATAAATATATGTATATATTATTGTCAATCACATTGTATTTATAGTATGAATAACATATGTTATGTAGAAATACTTAAAAACACTAGGCAAATTATCATATGACATCATTTTTCCCTTACATGCATCATCATTACGTGAAAAATTGTGTAAATAGCTGTTAAAATTCTTTCCCCAAAGCTCTACTTGTTTATTGCAGCGTCATAAGCACATAATATTCATGTTATGCATAGTGGGAATTCAGTGAAAAGATAGATGAACACATGTTTTTATTAAAAGTTTAATTAGAAGATCATAACAGTTTTATATGTATATCCTAGAACCTTTTAGGAATGATTTATTGCACTTTGCATGTTCCTTGATTTTCTCAACTGAGCATTATGTAAAATTTGAGGTGAAAGTACTTGCCCAAGAGACTGTGGGAGGGCCTCACTTAGTAATAGCAGGACAAGCCCATCAGACACAACTCCATATCCTAGGATTTCTCTGGAAAGAGAAAATTGATATTTACTTCCCTTCCCATATTCTGACTGAGAGTTTCAAGTATTTTGTTCACCTTTTGTTTATAATTACCATTTGAGTTAAGCAGTATGTTTGGATGAGTTTTATTCTATCAAGACAGGAAACAAACGATGCCATGACACATGACTTTGTTTAATGTCATGTATACCAACATAATTGGCTCATCTATAACATTTTCTGGTTCCTCAGGACTTACGTCATGAGAAATATATTTGGATAAAAACATGTGTATAACAAGCATCTCTCAAACCCTTTCATGAATTAAGGCTTGAGAAGAATAATGGAAAAAGAATAATCTGCTGAACATAATAGAATAATATTAAATTAGGCCTTCTAGGGCTATATAATATTCAATTTAAGCAAAAACAGCCTTAAGCAAATTGTTCTTTAGGATACAGAAAAATTCAGGGTAGTCCACTGCATAAACTAACATCAGAAATTCAGAATCTGAAGGGGACAGGGGCTTTCTCAATGATAAAACGTCATAATACTTCTAATAATATGTAATATCTTGATTTACTTCATTCTCAAAATACGAAAAATATTTAAATGGTAAACAGATTGAATTAGGGAGAAATACAAATAAAAAGCAAGACAGCGCATTTTATACTGAATGAAACAATCAGGTTTGCTACATCAAGTATATAAACATTGGCTGGGCATAGTGGCTCACGCCAGCACTTTGGGAGGCCGAGGCGGGCGGATCACAAGGTCAGGAAATCGAAACCACCCTGACTAACACAGTGAAACCCTGTCTCTACTAAAAATACAAAAAATTAGCCAGGCGTGGTGGCACACACCTGTGGTCCCAGCTACTCAGGAGGCTGAGGTAAGAGAATCGCTTAAACCCGGGAGGTGGAGGTTGCAGTCAGCCGAGATCACACCACTGCACTCCAGTCTGGGTGACAGAGCAAGACTCCAACTCAAAAAAAAAAAAAAAAAAAAAAAAAAATGTATATAAACATCATGGTAAATTATCTGCAAATTAAAAACACAAAAACAAAAACAAAAAATAAATACCCAAAACCAACAATGATTTTTGTTTTTCACTTTATGCATTAGACCAACAATAAAAGTATGAACCAATAGCTGCATTTTATGTTAGTTGTGATGGGAGCAAAGAAATAACACAATCAGGTTTCAGTTTTTAAGAGATTCACTCTGGCTGCTGTGGGAGAATCAACTCACAGAAGTTGGTGGCAAAATAATTCAAAGCACATAATGAGTTAGGAAGCTAAGTAATTCTCCGGGGGAGACTGAATGTTTCCTTGGAATAGGATGTTACTGACAGAGGTAAAAGTGGGGAGAAAGTGCATATTTGGTCTGTATTTTAACATCAAACCGTCAGTATTTTCTGATAGTTGATGCAAAGCATAAGCGAAAATATGAGTTAAGTTCATGCCTTTACAAAGGAATAACTGGATAAAGAGAAGGGTCATTTACTTAAATAGGGAATTCTGTTGAGAAGTAGATTTTGGAGAAAAAAAATCAAGATTATTTCGTAGTGCATTAAGTTGGAGATGCCTTTTGGGAGTTCTAGTCAACTAAACAGTGAGTCAGTGAGTTTATAATACATGGTAAAGCTGACAGACATCTATTATTACAGTTTTTAAGAGTAATTATTGCAAATGTGGATTTAAAAAATTAGTTCTGAACACAGCTATAGGGAAGCAAACATTTGGTTACAAAGAAAGAAAAAAGCCAGCAAAAGAACATTTTGATATGCAATAAGAATTTGTGTAATATATTCTTTCACTCTATAAATGTGGTTACTATGGGGTTTGTATTATTAACTCTTGGTAATTCAAACACAGGCAGGACTGATCAAGAATCTTCCCTCAGATTTCACAGTATAGTGATAAAGATGAATATTTATTATATTCATTGATGAAAACATATAGGGCTCTAAAATAACCTATAATAGAACAGTTCTTCCCTGGGTGAAAAATGAAGATCTCATTGAGGAAATATGAATAATTTGGAGTTGATCAGTTCATATAGGAAGAGTAAGGGGGAGGTAGAATTTCTGGGAGGATTTCATGGAGCAAAGCAAGAGTTTATTTATCACTCACAGAATTAGAAAAGTTCGAGTATAAAGTAGAATTTCTTGATACTGAATAAGGTAGAAGTATTTTAGCAGCATGTAACTAGTTTTGCTAAAATGATCTGCGTTGTAACTAGGTGGTAAAGTGTCTGAAGATAGTTTCACAGGAGAGGGAATCAGAGCATTTGATAAATGTGGAAGAAGAATGCCAGTGGAAAGGTTATTGCTGCAGTTTTGCCTGAAGTGCAACATGTTCCTTACTTCCTTATGGGTGAAAATGTAATGCTTGTTTTAGTTCTCGTTGCAGAGTTAAAACCCAGAATGTGATGACAGGGGCCCTTTAATATTTCTTTTTAAAAGTGTATTCCCTGGGTCCTTGAAATGCTGCTATAAAATTACTAATTAATATTTGGCAAGGAATTTGTAAAAGTGTGTATTCCCAGACATGTCATAAAACACCTTGGTTAGAATGTAAAATCAAGGCTACAGTATGCCTATTAAAAGGATTTATAACTATGTTTTAACTTAGAGTGGAGATGGAAAGAACACCAGACAACTGTTAAGAGGTTGAAAGTACGAAACACGCTCTACTATTTATCAAAAAGAAGGCACTAGGGATATAGAATTTATTTTAAGCTGCTTAAAGATGTTAAAGAATTAAACAAGCTTAGAAATGATATTTTGAAAGTGGACTATACTTTGTAATTCAATGAATAATCTAATATGATGAAACTCTATTTGCAATAGAGATGACTATTTATGAAACAATGATAGCATTATATTTGGTAATTTTAATATTACACTAAATTTGGAAGGAAGGAAGTCTCCAAAAAAAGAAAAACAAAAACAAAAAAACACACAGAAGCACTCATTACTATCAGGATAGACACATACAGCCTGAAGCCTCAGTATGTAATCTAAATGTCAGTTTTCAACTTCAATGATTACTTATAAATTAAAGTGCTTGGTATAGGAATAAAAATATTTATTACAAAACAAGGCAACAAATATATAACAAAATTTTACCTGGGAATTTGCCATCTATAGCAGGGGTCTCTAGCCCCGAGGCCACAATAGCCTGTTAGAACTGGGCCTCACAGCAGGATGTGAGTGGTGGGTGAGGGAGCATTACTGCCTGATCACCATCTCCTGTCAGATCAATGGTGGCATTAGATTCTTACAGGAGTGAGAACCCTATTGTGAACTGTGCATGCAAGGAATCTAGGCTGCACACTCCTTATGAGAATCTAATGCCTGATGATCTGAGGTGGAACAATTTCATCCTGAACACCCACCCCCACTGTTCAGCCATGGAAAACCTGTCTTCCATGAAACTGGTCCCTGGTGCCAAAAAGGTTGGGAACTGCTGATCTATAGGATTGAGAATGTTACCATAAATGTTTAAGTAGAATTAAATTATAGTGTTTCTATGTACACAAAATAAAAACATACATTTTGTTTAAATTTTGTGCAAATTTTATTTCTGCCAACTAAAATATCACATTCATCTAGAATTTAAGTTACCAGATGTAAATGGCTACCATAAATTGGATGGAATGGAGACTTCAATTCCATAACTAAGTAGAAAAGTGTCACTTTGCAAGGAATTTCCTAGTTCATGGTCATGATCTTCTAAGTGTGAAGGAGTTCTCATAATGTTGCTACTACTAATACTACTGACACTATTACCATTACCATTACTGCTGCTACCACCACTACTATCACTGATACTATTTTTACCCGAGTAAAGTAGTAATTACAACAGCAAACATTACTGAATGTTTACAAAGTCTTCCGTACTGTGCTGAGTATTTACAAAATGTTGTCTAAATTATTTTTCATCTTAATCATAGCAGGTAGGTGTTATTATTACCCTCATTGTACAGCTAATGAAATGTACTCAATTTCATATAGTTAGTGAAGAGCAGACAGTATCTGAACACAAAACTATGTGTTGCTATAATCTACCATCTTCACTATAAGTCTTAACCCTCTTTGATTGGCTGCTGCTGAAAAGATTCAAATCTACTTCATAATGAAAATTTTAAGATGTGTTAGTGGAATTAAAACACAGTGACAAAACAGAGGAGGCCAGATCAAATCACTGCTAACAAAGTAAATTGAGAGTTTTGTTTTTAAGTAAGCTTTGTTGAAATATTTCTTTTGATAATTGGAGTTATTATTTATCAAAAATATGTGTTACTCTCTCTGTATTAAAATGACAAGGACTGCTAGAGTAAGGCTAATGTATATACTAAGACCCAACTACAGAAATTTATAGAGTTTGCTTCAATAGCTCAGCCAATTATACGTGGAAGGTATCAAAACTGATACTGCTGAGTTATCTCTCTTACTTAGAGAGTTATCCATGATGAAGCAGTAATAAGGGGACTACAATAGGTATGGTATTTTGAGACTTCCTACAAATTCTCATGAGGATTTATTTCAGACCTTATAATCAAACATACAGTAAATTTTGGAAAATCAAATGAATGGTGTTTCCATGTGAAAGAATGGCCCAAATAACTCTACAGAATTTTTTCGCATATGCTTTGCCACATTCACAGTATCTGAACTAGAATCATGTATGCTCACTGGTTCCTATGAACACAGTGGAGGTTTATTTCTCCTACAAAGGAATGTATCCTTGGAACTCAGTCCTTTAAACACCCACTGTAAATTATCTACAGACAAAGTTACAGTCATCCTCCCACTCATGTCAAATTTCTGAAAATTATATTATTTTCTCAAGTAATATATTACTTGAAATGTGTATGTATTCATGGATAAATAACATATGGCTGACATATATTGTAAGAAAATGCTTGTTCATCAAATATCTTTGGCAAAAATAACACTGAAGTTGAATAGTATGCAAATTTTAAAAATGTTCTTCTTTATGAATGGTTATTAAGAAGAAGATAAAGAGGCAGAGGAAGAGGAGAAGGAGAAAAGAAAGAGAGAGGGAGAGAGAAAGAGGGAGGGAGAAAAGAAGGGAGGAAGGAAGGAAGGGAGGGAGAGGGGGATGCAAGGAGGTAGGAAGGGAGGGAAAGAAAGAGAAAAAGACAGAAAACTTGAGACTTTTAGTGAGGTTATAAATGTCCTAGTTCCTCACGCTAATTGATTGAAGGCAAGTCAAGGCAAAGAGTGGAAATCAATTATGTTTTAAAAAATGTGCTAAAATTCAAATTTAGTCTTACTAAAATTAACATATAATCCAATAACATAAAATTATAAGAAATATCTATTAATGGAAATGTGCCTCATTGATAGTAATAAAATTTAAAAAGAAAAATTAAGTAAATATGTAACATCTTAATTAGTTTTTCAAAGTACAGGTAAAAAAAAAAAATAAAGTGACTTAGCACATTTATTTGCTAAGCATTCTACCTTCAAGAAAAGATAGGAAAAGTTGTCATTTTTCTGGAATTAACCTAAAGTAACATGAAAGAATTAGTTACCAACATGTAAATGATGGGTACTTTTAATTTTAATTCAGAGTTTGATGAATTAAATGTTCTTATGTTTTTGCTTATCACCATATGTCCTTTTAAATTAACTGCAGTTAATATCAACATTTCAAGGCATTTACCCTTTCATCCTTCACAGTATTTAGTAAGATGTCTTGTTCAGGCAAGAAAAGAAAGAAAAGATTTTCAATGTGCCTATTAATTTGCTTGTTCAGAACTAAATGAATAATATTATCTGTTCTTGTGTATACCAGATCCTTGAGTAAGCAGTCTTCTATAGAATGCTCTATAGGTTTTTTGCTATATTTGTCTTTAAAGATGATCTAAATCTCATTATTTGCAATTAGAACCATCAGTTATGGGGTCTTGGGTTTAAGCTTGGAGTTCCTTCATAGGTACAGATCACAGGATGTGAACACAGTATAGGTGCTCAAAGAATGCTGAGAGATCATGCCTCACTTTGGTAGACACTAATATTTTATGTCTTTAATCCATTTCCTAATTTTCAACAGTAATAAAAATTTTAGAGCATCATATGATTCCCTTAGCATTGAAGAATATATTCCACAACCTCCTTTGCAGCAAGTGTGAGCATGTTAGAAGGAATTTTGTGGCAGCTTCAGGCACATATACTAAAAAACAGTTGAGGTTATTCCTGGTCCCTCTCCTTCATTTCTTCATCTATCCACTGATTGTAGTATTTGCCACCTTGGATTATGAAGATAAGAAATTACGTAATAAATATGGGTATAGAAAGATTGTGAGTCAGTCCAACCTCAAATGCATACTGGAAATTTTATAGAAAAAGGAAATAAATGTTTATCTTGTTTGGCATCTTTTATTCAATTTTTAAAAGTTTTTGTTATTTTGAGTCAAACTAAATACTAACTACTACTCCATTTTTAGTAGCATTATATATCTTACCCTGAAAGGAAATCAGCAATAATTTGGGGCCCTTATATTTGCTATTTTCATTAACCATTTGTTTCCTGTACTAAAAAAAAATCCTGTAAATTGTTTTCACTATCAAATCTACGTAATATCTCCCCTACTGTCCAAAACTCATGTCTAAAACACTTTGTTCACGTCTGTTGACACAGCTCCCTATACAGTCAGGGCCTACATTTGAATTACATTGCCTAGTTATATCCAGGTTTTCCTTTTTAACTTTGCGCATCTATCTTGAAATATTTTGAAAAGTGCTCACCATCAACAGTATTTTCTATTAGAAGCATAACAGAATAATAACAGATAACATTCACAAATATTTTCCACATTGATGTCCTTGAATTAATGTTATCTTATTTAATCTCCACAATAACTCAATAAGAGAAGCAGCATTTTTATACTGACGATGAAGCAGACTTAAAAAAACATTAAGTAACTTGCCAAAGATCATATACTTATTTGAATTCAGCAGCACAATAATATATATATTAAATAACAGTTTATCTTTCCAAAAATTTTTATTCAACAGAAAATGGTTCCTAGTACCATTTACATTTTATGGGATCTGATTTTAAGCCAAGACAGTGGCAACAGAATTAGACATGAGAAAGTTTCTTGACCCATGTGTGATTTATAGGGTGACTAAGCTCCTACAGATTTATGATGATAAAAACAGGTTTGGTAAGTTTAAGGGAGTAAATGATGAATTGTGAAACCCATAAAAATAGTCCTCTGCAGGTGAAATGCATTATTATTCAAGGAGTTAGAACATGACACATTTTTTAGATCTATATGTTGAGGCCTGAGCATGTAATACTCCAATATTAAACAGTCAATCTATGCTATAGTTAGATTCTTTAGATACTTTCATCAATACTGTCAAGTGATGATTAAATAGATAATACAGTGTGATCTAAAAACACACTGGCTGGTTTGTTCCAATGCTGCTTGTATCTTCACAACAAAAACTGAAATTTGACTTCAGTTGTGATTTATTTGTTAACAGCAAACAGGACTACAATTATCTGGCATCTTATACTTAAGTAATCAAACTAATTGTTTTTCAGTAATTCATTCTTTTTTTATTATACTTTATGTTCTAATATAAAGTGCACAACGTGCAGGTTTGTTACATATGTATACATGTGTCATGTTGGTGTGCTGCACCCATTAACTCGTCATTTACATTAGGTATGTCTCCTAATGTTATCCCTCCCGCCTCCCCCCATCCCACAACAGGCCCCGATGTGTGATGTTCCCCTTCCTGCGTCCAAGTCTTCTCATGGTTCAGTTCCCACCTATGAGTGAGAACATGCGGTGTTTGGTTTTCTGTTCTTGTGATAGTTTGCTGAGAATGATGGTTTCCAGCTGCATCCATGTCCCTACAAAGGACACAAACTCATTCTTTTTTATGGCTGCATAGTATTCCATGGTGTATATGTGCCACATTTTCTTAATCCAGTCTGTCACTGATGGACATTTGGGTTGGTTCCAAGTCTTTGCTATTGTGAATAGTGCCTCAATAAACATACGTAAGCATGTGTCTTTATAGCAGCAAGATTTATAATCCTTTAGGTATATACCCAGTAATGGAGTGACTGGGTCAAATCGTATTTCTAGTTCTAGATCCTTGAGGAATTGCCACACTGTCTTCCACAATTCATTCTTTAAGTATTGCCAGATTCATCACTTCTTTCTTACACTGACATGCATGATATGAACAGCTAACTTTTGGGTAGGGAGATTAAGGACGGTTTCGAAAGGACTGAAGCTAATGTCATTTCAGGGTGTAGAGGGTAACTCTTTAAGAAAATCTATGTGTAATTAAAACTGTAATATGAGTTGTAGGGACTTGAATGGAGTCTGTTAAGTGAGGGTCCCTGAATCTTGTTCTTCACCAGTTTCTGCACATTCACTTTCTTAGAACAGCATACATGTACACATTTATATATGTATATCCTATGATATTGTTTGGATGTATTGAATGCAATTTAAAAACAAGTTGAGACACAAAGTTTATTTTAAACTTAAAATAAGTTCAGTAAGTAGATACTACTTAATGTAGTAATACGCCAAATTTGGTAAGAAACACAAACCTCTAATAGGAAAAAAAGATTTTTAAAATATATTTTTTAAGCTGACCTCCTCCCCTGCAAGGAAAGAAGGAAGGCAGGAAGGGAGGGAGAGAAGGGAAGGGTGAATAAGAGGGAGACAAATTATCAGTTGCAATGAAAATAAATGTGATTTATATATATATAGGCTTTGTCAGTGCATTTTCACCCTGACTTCTAGAAATATTTTAACGGTATACATGATGTAAATTAAAAATACAATTATGTCATACCAAGCTCATCAACATTGGTAGTATTCCTTTGAACACACACAGATGCAAGCACACACACACATACACACACACACATGCACACACACACACATATACACACACTCCTTGATAGTCAAAAAGTCAAAAAGTAAAAAGTGGCTTATTTAATTTTTTTTTAAGAAGGATTCTTGCTCTGTCACCAGGCTAGAGTACAGTGACACGATCTCGACTCACTGCAACCACTAACCCTCTGGTTCAAGCCATTTTCCTGCTTCAGCCTCCCAAGTAGTTGGGATTACAGGTATGGGACACCATGTCCAGCTAATTTTTATGTTTTTAGTTAAGATGAGGTTTTACCACATTGGCCAGGATGGTCTCAATCTCCTGACCTTGTGATCTCCCCACCTTGGTCTCCCAAGTGCTAGGATTGCAGGTGTGAGCCACACTACTTTTATTAAATCACTCTTTATTAAACTTGAAAATATCATATAGATTTGTTGGTTGTCTCATCTATAAGCTATACTTTCATTATTCTTTCTCAGTGTTCTAAAATGTAATAGATTTTAAAAGATTATTTGTTAAAATATGTATCTTGATATTGTTTGACAGATGAAGTCATATATGTTGAATTTATTTTCTTTTTTATATTATTGACCTCTTTTATTTACAATATTTTATGGAACAACATATCCATATCTTTCAGCATTTCTACTATAATTTGTGAACCGGATATAATGATTAAAGAAACATTCAACATCCTAATATGTGAATATTACTTATGTTTTATTTAATAATTTTATAACCTATTGTTGTGTATTTGGCAAATATAGACTTTATCAGTGATTGGATTAGAGTTATAGTTTTCTTTTTTCAAGCTTTTTTTAGTTAACAAAATTGAATCATGTTATGTTTAGAAAGACACTATATATACATACACGTTTCTGCTTCTAATAATTATTCCATTGATTAGATCTCTTTCTAATTCCTATTAGCATTAAATTATTAATTTTAACATCATACACAAAACAACCACACACATACATTATTTTTTTCCAAAAAACTGTGACCTTTTTAGTTATATATTCTTCAGATTCTCTTATTAATAGAGAATTGGAAATTTGACATTAGAAAGCTTAAATTTCTATTTGACTAAATGAAATTAATAGAATGAGTTCAGAAAGAATATCATTTTGTCCATATAAACTATAAATTAACTCAGTTGTGATATAATATACTGTGTTTTGCATGTAATCAAACGCTCTATTAAAAGGATTACTTTCAAGAGGTGATATGTCTCCACCCAAGAGTGTATCTATGACAATGTGAATAACAGATACTTTGAAAGGAATGTTAAATCTGAGATTCAAGTCTGTCACCTGCCTAAAAAAGTATCCATTCTTACCTTTGGGATCAGATAAGAGTCATTGTGCTCAGCGAAGCATGAATTTCAAGTAATCTGTTTTAATTTCCTGAAATTCACACCTTTATGTGTGCTCCCCGATACTTGGGTAATAAGGGCAATTCCACTAAGTCCTGGAGTGTCAATTCTCACAAATTCATAACTCCAAGTGAGCCTTAGAATAAATAGATGAAGTTCTAGTAAGAATCCAGTTGACATGTTTATTAAAATTGCATTAAATTTAAAGAATAAGTCTGGAAGAAGTATTTATAGAAAGCTATTTCTTTCCATTTCCTTGGATCTGCCTTCACCTTCTTCATTGAAGAGAGGTTATGTTCCCCATGCAAGTCTATCCTAACATTTCTTATCAAATTTTAAAAATAATTAATAATCTTGCTACACAACAATACTTTTTTTATGATTTTCCTATATATGAGAGCTTGTGATTTATATATACATATATTATGCTTACAAATATGTACTCATAAATTTTAGAATTTGCATATATAAATACATGCATTTGCATATATTTATTTATATATGTGAAACAAAACTTTATTTTAACTGTAATATTTTTTCAGCCTTACAAATATTATACAAAATTAATGCAACTTTTTGATCACCTATGCAATTTTCTACTTCAGGTTTTTTTTTTTCTTTTCTTTTCTTACTTGGTTTGCACTTCCAGAGTAACAGCAAAAGAAATTTGTAGCTCTTGGGAAAATGGGAAATCTGTGTGTTGGGAGAGATGATCTGCCACAAACCCAGAGCATCCTTGACAATATGTGTGCCAAGATTGCAAGGCTTGACCACTTTTTTAAATTGGACCATATTTCATGATTGTATTTGGGTTAAACAACTTTGAGAAATGAGATAATATAACCTCTTGGAACCAAAAGCAGGCTTCCTATTGCTTAGTCTGAAAGTGGTAGATTTCCCAGGTCTGTGTCCCTCAGCTGTGATGTAAACCCACTGAATGTGCAATATCGATCTAGCCCCTATATTGTTTCTTTGAGATTTGGCCGAAAAGGGAATTGAGGTACATGCTTATGTTACTTGAAATGCTGTCTTTTAAATCTAATCCGGAAGTCTCACATATTCTGTTTACAGGAATATTAAAACAGAAATAGGTTAATGATACGGTTTGACCATGTCTCCACGTAAAATATCATCTTGAATTGTAATCCCCACATTCCACATGTGTCAAGGGTGGGACCAGGTGGAGCTAATTGGATCATGGGGACAGCTTCCTCCATGCTGCTCTCCTGATAATGAGTGAGTCTCATGAAATCTGATGGTGTTATAAGTGTCAGGCATTTCCCCTACTTGCACTCAATCCATCCTACTGTCCTGTGAAGAAGGTGCCTGCTTCTCCTTTGCCTTTTACCATGATTGTAAGTTTCCTGAGGCCTCCCAAAACATGTGGAACAGTAAGTCAATTAAACCTCCTTCCTTTATAAATCACCCAGTCTTGGGTATTTCTTAATAGCAGCATGAGAATGAACTAATACAGTAAGTTGGTATCAAGGTAGTGGGGTACTGCTATAAGGATACCCCATAATGTGGAAGTGACTTTGAAACTGGGTAATAGGTAGAGGTTGGAACAGTTTGGAGAGCTTGGAAGAAGGCAGAAAAATGTGGGAAAGTTTGGAACTTACTGGAGACTTGTTGGATGGTTTTGACCAAAATGCTGATAGTGATATAAACAATTACATCCAGGCAAAGGTGGTCTCAAATGGAGATGAAGAACTTGTTGGGAATTGGAGCAAAGGTCACTCTTGCTATGCTTTAGCAAAGAGACTGATAGCATTTTGTCTCTGCCCTAGGGAGCTGTGGAACTTTGAACTTGAGAGAGATGATTTAGGGTTTCTGGTGGAAGTGGTAAAGCGTTCAAAAAAAAGCAGAACATAAAAGGTTGGAAAATTTGCAGCCTGATGATGTTATAGAAAAGAAAAGCCCATTTTCTGGGGAGAAATGTCTTCAGGCCATGTCAAAGACCTATATGGCAGCCCCTCCCATTACATGTCTGGAGGCCTAGGAGGGAAAAATAGTTTTTTGGGCCAGGCCCAGGCCCCCCTGCTCTGTGCAGCCTCACGACAATGGTGTTCTGTGCCCCAGCTGCCTCAACTCCCGCAGCAGCTAAAAGGGGCCAAGGTACAACTTGGGTCATGGCTTCAGAGGGTGAAAGCCCCAAGCCTTGGTGGCTTGCACATGGTGTTCAGCTTGTGCGTGCACAGGAGTCAAAAATTGAGGTTGAGGAACCTCTGTCTAGATTTCAGAAAATAGAAACACCTGTATGTCTAGGTAGAAGTTTGCTGCAGGGGCAGAGCCCTCATGCAGAACTTCTGCTAGGGCCGAGCAAAAAGGAAATGTGGAGTTAGAGTATCCACACAGAGTCCCCACTGGGGCATTGCCTTAGTGAAGCTGTGAGACGAGGGCAATCCTCCAGACCCCAGAATGACAGATCTATCAACAGCTTGCACTGTGCACTGGAAAAGCCACAGAGAGTCAACACTAGCCCATGAAAGTAGTCATGAGGGGGGCTGTACTCTGCAAAGCCACAGGGATGGAGTTGCTCAAGGCTGTGGGAGCCCAACTCTTGCATAACTATGACCTGTATGTGAGATATGGAGTCAAATGATATCATTTTGTAACTTTAAAGTTTAATGACTGCCCCACTGGATTTTGGATTTGCATGGGTCCTGTAGCCCCTTTCTTTTGGCCAATTTCTCCCATTTGGAACAGGTACATTTACCCAATACCTGTACTCCCATTGTATCTAGGAAGTAACTAACTTGCTTTTGATTTTACCGGCTCATAGGCAAAAGAGACTTGTCTTCTTTCTGATGAGACTTTGAATTTGGAATTTTGGGTTAATGCTGGAATGAGCTGAGACTTTGGGGGACTGTTGGAAAGGCATGATTGTGTTTTAAATGTGAACACATGAGATTTGGGAGATGCCAAGGATAATAATATGGTTTGGCTGTGTCCCCAACCAGAATCTCATCTTGAACTGTATTCCCCAAGACACTGACATCTTGGTTGAGAGTACTGCTCAATAGGTCCCTCTAGAGTGCCCCTCTCAAACCAAAGTGAAGGATGTAATGAGGCTCAAAAAATTGTATAGAAGTGTACTGTTCCATTTGAAGCTGACCTTTTGTGACAAAAGGTTCTGAATGTCAAAAGGAAATGATAGAGAATAAAAGCAAACTTTTAGCTTCTGTAATGGGACACATTGATTTTGTGTCTATTGAAAGAGAGCAAGAACCTTGACACATAGGGAGGAAACATCTTAGAGCAGGAGGTGTGGAGATAGAGGTACTATTAATGTTTCTTTATCTGCTGGATCTAGCACCACAGTCTAGCAAAAAAAAATTATATGGTTTCCATAAATAAAGCAGCAGCTGCAGCTGACAATCTGATTTTCTGTGGGGGTTGTTATCTCAGTTCACACCTGTTCCAGTATTTGGTGTTCCCTTGTTTGTGACTGTATCCCTCCAGTATTGAATGCCAGCTTTCAAAATCTGTTTCATCTTCACATTGTCTTCCTTTCTGTGTTTGCTTCAAGTCTCTTTCTGCCTCCCTAGAATGATACATATGACGGCACTTTGAGCCTGACCCTGCTTAGAACAGCAGCACAAAAGCCTAGATACATGGAACTCCATCCTATTTTGCAATTCAACAGCATATCCAGGTTCCAAACAATATTGGGGCCAAGCAGTATTACAAGAGAATATCAGTTTACCAAATTCTAATTTTCCATGACAAACACAAATGGTTACCAAAAACACAATCCAACTGCTGCCACAACAAACAAGCCCCAAGAGTGTCCAAACTAAAACAGTCAGGGTGTTTCCTCTCTTCATTGGTTGGGCTTGATCAACCTGCGAACAAAAATTCCTTCAGCGTTTCTCACATTGAGGGGAGCCAATCCCATTGTCTGGTACTCACAGAAGACATCCACTTGCCCAGACACACAAAAAATGTCCCAAGGAAGGTCCATACTGAAGCAGTCAGGATGCTTTCTTTTTTCAGTCATTTTGGTTTTTTCAACATGCAAATGGAAATATATTTTAAAATTTCCCAAACTGAGAGGATTAGATCCTGCTGTCTGGGCCCACAAAGGACACTAACCTACCCAGATGTAGATATCAAATCTCAAAGGCATTTATATTGAGGCAATCAAGAACGTGGTTGGGACCTATTGTGGCAGGGCCAGAGAGAGATGGAAAATCACCTCCAGGCAAAATTGGGTGGGCAACTGCTTAGGAGGGATCCTGAGACTCCTGACCCATGACAGTCAAGTCACAAGCAACTTGTTCCTGGCCAGGGAATTAAAATCTGTTACAAAACACCAGGGGTTCAGTCTAGAACTTACCGCTTATTGCATAGAAAGTCAATCACTGAGACAACAAGCGCTGCCAAGGAGGAAGGCTTTAATTGAGTGTTGTAGTTGAGGAAATTGGAGCTCAGTCTCAAATCCATCTCCCTGACTAAAACTAGAAATTTATATAGGAGGGAAGAAATGTAACGATGTATAAAGAAAACAGGAACTAGAGAGGGGTAAAGAGCAACGGTGATGATTTGGGTGGTTAGCATCTGATGCGCTGATCTGGTAATTTTCAATTATTTGATACTTTTTTTGAGAGGCCTGAACGTCATTCCCTGAGGAAGGAACTCAGATAAAACAAATATAAGTTTTAAGCTTTAAGACCAGAAGTGTATTCTATGTTAAAAATAATAAAAAACTGTCTATGGGACTATTAACTAGGTTTCACAGGGATTACAACCTGATAATCTGGGGGTTCATTATTCAGGCTACTACAGCTAATGACTCTTTTGCAGATTTTTATTGGTGGCTTAATAGCCAATCAGAGAGTTTTTTATCAAGAAGTAAAACAAATGGTCAATTAAACTTTAAATGAAGATTACTAATTAGCCATTTCTTAATTTTCATGTTCTATAAAGAACAAGCAAAAACAGGGTTACTCTGTGGTCTGGGTTGATAGGATTAATTATTGTTGGTACACCTTGACCAATGTGCTTTATCATATACATTTGTGGATATATATACACACACACATACATATTTACATATACAAATATTTGTGTGTGTATATATACACATTTGTACATATACATACATATACACATTTGGATGTATGTATACCAATTTAAAGTCCCTGGTTCAAGAGGATCTATAGTGGATAAGGACTAACATAATCTCAGCTATTCCACTGTACTCAGCCAAATATTGATCACAGCTAACTTTGTCCTTGTTTCTAATGATTTCTGAATCCATAATGTTGACTTTGCCAAAACCAAATGAAATATAGTTTATCAATATAGTGCTGTGCTAGGGGGATTAATGCAGTACCGTGCAAGGGTCCAAGACAGAGCAGGTAACAACCAGCCCAAGCTGGTCAACAATTGTTATAGATATGTTTAGAATATATACAAATTATAGTATATGTATCAGGTTTCTTCTGGTTTCTGTTAATGATCCAGGTTCTCCTGCCTGATTCTGGCTATGTAATTAAATGCACATTTTTAAAAAATTATTTCTAATTTCACTGAATACTTGCTGTTCAAGCTCTGACTTCAGGTTGCTTTCTGCACTGGGTCACTGCATTCCATCCTCTCCTGCTCAGGACAAACATGTTTTTTTCTTATGACTGACAAAATAAAGCAATAAACAAGGAAAAAATGTCTTTTTACCATACTTTTTCTTCAAACTTTTGCCATCTTATTTGGTCCTCTTCACAATGAAACTCATGGATAGAAGTGCCTATAGGCATTGCTTCTAATTTTCCTCACTTTTGAATCTACTCCAATCGGATTTCAAAATGTCCCTTCCCCATACCCTTTGGCTCTCTGGCCTCATCCCTTTCTCTCTGTCCTTCAGCCTCACTCACAACTTTGTTATTCCTGGTACACAATAAGCATGATTTACCTCAGGACATTTGCTAGCACTTCTGCCTAACTTGTTTTTTTATACATAAACTGCTCTGTCATTTTGTAAGTCCTTGCTCAAATATTAACTTCTTATTGAGGCGTACCACAAGTAATTTAGCGGATCAATGTTTTTCATCCTTTTCAATAAGTTGGTTTGCTTAATATTCTGTCCGTTTTTAAATAGGTGTATTTAGATCACCTATTCTGATTGTGATTTTGTCAATTTCTTTAATGCTGACAGATTTTGTTTTTTTACTGTATTTTTTCATGTTACATTGTTCCATTAATAGATTTCTATGGTTATTATCTTCTACGTGTCATCTTCATTTGTTATTCGGTGTCTCAAATTTACCTATTATAATGGATTTTGCTAAATTGTATGTGAGTGTGTGTGTGTGTGTGTGTGTTTCTTTTAGTTATAATTTGCCTGGTCTATTTTTATGATCCCTTTATTTTTCACCAGTCCACATGTGTATGTTTATGTGTGTGTTCTGTTGTGCTGCTTATAAGCAGTATATCCGAGGATCTTTAGAATTTTTTTACTCTAATCAGGACTTACAATTAATTAATTTACATTTAGTGTGAACATTATATATATATAACAAATTATTTATTTTTTATTCCCTTTTTGTCAATTTTTTAACCTTCCCTTTTATCCCCTTATCTGCCTTTTTCTTTATGCTTCATCAATGATTTCTAAATTTTCCCCTCAGGTTTGCATTCTTATTAAATTTACAGTCTTTTATTGTACTTAGTGAACATCTCCTAGTGTCATCATTTGACCACATGCCAATATGTGTTTTTATTATAAAATGTATACCTACCTTACACATTCATTAAGACACTAAATATACAAATTTACACATGGTTATAGAGAGTAGAATAATAAACATTGGAGACTGAGAAGGGTGGGAGGGTAAGGGGGGGTGAAGGATGAGAAATTATTTAATGGGTACAGTGTACACTCTTCAGGTGATGACTACACTAAAAGCTCAGTCTTCACTACTATACATTATATCCATGTAACAAAACTGTACTTCTTTCCCCTGTATCTATAAAAATAAATAAAGGAAGAAAAAAATGCATACATACCAATTTAAAGCAATTGCTTGTTCTTTACCTATTTGGAGTTTATTAGTATACAATTTAACATTGCTTCATGTGTTGTGTTTAATTTTACCCAGAATTGTTTCATCTTTTAATTGTGAATTTTGCTGACTATCTTTATCAGGGTTATATGTCACTTTGCAATGTGGTTCTACAGGTTCATTTGGTGTATCCTCCTTAAACCAAAAATAAAATTCTGAGTCCCTTAACAAATTGAACAGATGCCCTTTTGGCCAAGGGAATTTAAAAGTAAACCTGAAAAACTAGTTCAGGCCACAATGGGAAGTGGGAATGGGGTTCAGACAGACCTTATTATGCCCTTTGGAATTCAGGTACAGCTGAGCAGCATTCCCATTAAAACAGAGATCTTAACACTGACCAAAACAATTATTTGTAGCTATAAGATGTATCACAAGATAACAAATAGCAGACTTTGATAAAAATGGAAATATTTTACCCTGAAGTATATTTATTCGATGTATTCCAAAAGGGTCCTGCAAAGTTGTCTTCTGGTGGGAGGATATCTACATTTGGTAGAGAATCCCCTTCCCTTTCCAGGACTTATCCTGATCCAGGAGAGATTAGCTCTTGGTCTGGCACCTTTTTAAGTCTAAGAAATATTTACCATCTATTGTCTCTCAAGCATGCTACCCAGAGACTTCATCTGTGTAATAAGAACCTTGGTCTCTACAACCCCTTATATTACACCCTACATTCCTGTCTCTTGATCCTAGGTCTTTAGGTAATAACTAACTCATTCAACCAATTGCCAATTCAAAAAATCTTTGAATCCACCTTTACCAAGCAAACCAATGTACACCTTATGCACTCTTTACATATATTAACATGTACATGTCAGACATTACATATCTGTTTGTAACTCCTGTCTCCCCAAAATGTTGAAAATCATGCCCACCTTTACCAAGCAAACCAATGTACACCTTATGCACTCCTTACATATATTAACATGTACATGTCAGACATTACATATCTGTTTGTAACTCCTGTCTCCCCAAAATGTTGAAAATCAAGCTGTAGCGCAATCATCTTGGGCACATGTTCTCAGGACCTCTTTAGGCTGTGTCATGGGGACATCCTTAACCATGGCAGAATCAACTCCTCAATTAATTGAGATTTGTCCCAGATACATTTTGGCTTACATCTCTCACACCCTCTTTTCTCAGTCACCCTCTTCAGCTCCTGCATATATTATGATCCTACTTTCTTGTGGGTCTCTCCCTTCTAAACCTAGGCTCATTTAAGTTGGCTAGGGCCACTGCCACATTAAGATATTGGATATATTTCATAGTGAGTACACAGACAGTGGGTAACACAGCTTAGTATGTGTTGTACCCATGCCTTTAGGCCTTATTTGCATAAGGCATGACCTCTAGTAGTCATTTACTGTAATGACTCATTTCACTCATTTACTATAATGACCTATTTAATGAGAATATAGTAGTGAGACTAAATCTTGCACTTGAATTTGCATTTGGGGTTTTCGTGCTACACATTTCTTATATATGAGCAAACTCTTAGCCATCTCTACCTACTGCCACACACAGATGACTCCAATATGTAATGCGACATTACATTTCTTGTCCATGAAGATTTGCTTTTGTGATTGTTTTTTTCTTTTATTTGTTTAAAAAATACAATTTTTCATTCCAATTCCTTAATGCACTAATATAAAATAAATCCCATTTTGAAGGAGCCCAAATAAGTTTCTAAATTTTGTGTCACCTTATTTAATTTTAATGTATTACAGTGTGTATAACAGAAGAGTGCATGTTCTGTGTTCAAATTAGAAAATATTCCCAATCAACTGTGGTATCTACATCTTTCTGCTTCGCAATGCATAAAATAAGAAGATTAGTAAGACATGACACTGCTATTCTGAGAAACCACAATCCAATATTTGGAATTAAATAAAAACGAATTACTATAATGCAAGGGAGAGCCATATAATAGTCACAAACAAAATTTAATAGATAAGATTGTAATAGATTAGGGTGTTGGTTGGAATATCAGTAAGAATGTTTTTGGAAGGGATAATAATTCACATAGGAAAATAGAGTAACGCATTTCATAAAAATGAAACAACATGCATAAAAGCAAAAGCTTGGACAGGCATTCTGTTTGCATTGGCAGTAGTCAAGCCATATAAATTATAGGAGTATCAGAAGAAGAAGCTTAATGTTAGCTTGGAGACTTGAGCGCTAGACTGAGAAATTGATTCTCAAAATTGTTGACAACCGGTATTGTCTGATAGGATATGAGATAATGAGAATAATTGTAATGAGAATAAAAAGTCATTTAATCTGGTAGTGTAAGATGTAGGAAGACACTAAAATCACTAGAATTTTAAGTTTGTAAGACTGAAAAATGTCCACTGACATTTAAAAACAATAATATTCAGGTTTTGGAAATATGTAATTTGTTGTTTGAGAGTTTTCCCCAAACTTTGTTAAACATTACTGTATGAAAAGAAAATTTAATTAATTTTAATTAATTTAATTAATACTTACATAAGTATTTTACATAAATTTTCTTATTTACTGTTTACAATAACCCTATTAATTCTACTACTGCCCACAAAGTATACACAAGTAAGGTTTAGAAATTTTGTATGTCTGCTAATGACAGAACGGTGACTAGAAGTGCTCAGAGTACAAAATCCTCACACTTACATGCTTTTTCCAGTGCCCCCCTAGAGTATTTGGGGATACAAAAGGTTATGGTTACATGTCTTTTATTTGTTCATTTTATTTTATTTTTTAACATATAGTCCTTCATTTTGGGATTATAACAATCTCAGTCTTTGAATCTATATTAAATTTAATGATGAATTTGAAGTCTGGATAAATATGCTTAGCAAATGGGTTCTTGGTGGAAAAATATCTAGTAATGATTATGAGTCAAAACTATTATCATTATAATATATAGATATAGATATAGTATATATAGATATAAGTATTAGTATTGTTAGTATTAAAATAGAATAGTAATAAATGATAATAACAACCACATTTCTATAATTGAGATAACCCATATTCTCTAGTATCCCAGGTTAATTTGTAAAATTAGAATGAAATAATAAATGAATTGAAAGTTATTGTGCTAGTAAGCAACGTTAAATTTGTTGAGGTAATGTTCAATTTAGTGATTCTAACTGTCATTTACTTTCTTTAGAATTTTCTTCTTTTCTGATGTATAGATTATAAAATGAAATGATGTTTAAAAGGTAATCAAAGCCTGCGTTCTTAATGTAACGTGTTTTTATATGTGATTAGATTTGTTCTATTTTATTTTATATCATACATTCACTGTGCATACTTTGATTCTAGGTTTGATGAGTATCATAATCTATATCTATATAATATAGATTATATTTTATGAAATAACTTATTCTTCTAATTTTTTTATATTTAAGTAATATGATATTTTAATCTAAATAAAATGATTTCACATCATATTGATTTTAATTATAAGAATTTTTATGCATGGCCAAATAGCTGTCACACTGTCAGTATACAAACATATACATTGAATTAATGGGCTTAAATAATAAATGCAGGTTTAAATATGTACAAATGGTCACTTTATAAAAACATTAATTTTACTATTATTATATACTCTATTTTTATATTTATCATTTTAAACAAATTCAAAGCAGAGTTAATTTTCTATGACTATCTCACCACTGAGCTGTAGAGGTAGTTTATTTATATCTCTCTACTCATTGACAGAAATTATATTTTCTGATAAAATGTATACATTCTTTGAATGTCTTAAACTACTTACATTTACATTTTGAAAAAATACATATTTAAACCTTCGTATCTCTGGTATCCTATGGTGTATCCATGCATCTTACAGGGGATCAATATTTCTTGACCTGATGAATACTGTTTAGAGAATGATATTTATCACTTTGCTTAATCAAGTTCACCCACAATTGTACCATTTTCATAGAACTTATATTTAATAATTAATCTTGCCAAAAAAGATTTGCTATGAATCTATATGTGTTAGAAATTTGAGTAGACAATGTGCAAAGCAAATAGATTGAGGTTTTAATGGAATATAATACATTAATTGAATATTTGGAGCATTTAGAGAACTTTGTGTACAAATTACCAATGTGCTTTTAAAATTATTTTGTTTAATTTTCATTCTCTTTTGGGAGTCTATTATAGCTACTACTTCAGTTCAAAATTTGCACAAATTAGCTTTTATTATGAGAAAAAGAATTTAGGAGATTAATCAAATGTTCTCTTTTTTTTAATACAGATTACATGTGGTCAGAAGAAAAAAATTGCGGAAGTCCAGCACAAATTTTCACTTTCTAAATTAGATACATCACTGAAAATGTCTGATTTTATTGATTCAACAAACATTTAGAAATGTAAATATAGGAAAGTATCCTTTGTCATTAAGAAGGTCTGCAAATTAATGTGGCAAAAAATGCTCATAATGATAATATAAGTTTATCAGTGCAATTATAGATGTATCTCAAAATGCTGTAGGAGCACAAAGGACTGAATTGACTAACTTTGTTTGGGTGGAACACGGAGAAAGACAACGCAGAAAAATTTCATGGAGAGGGTAGAACTTATGGAGCCTACAGAGTTTATCCAAGGTTAAGGGTGTTAGATAAATTTCTGTGGGTCCTGAAATATAATATGTTTAGACACCAAATTAGTCCACTCTTATAATTTCTTAATTTTTATTGAAGGCAGTTAGGAGCAAAGGTTAGAAAAACATTGTATTTAAACCATTATCACAGTGTTAATATTGAAAGAAAAATAAAATAACATATAAACAATATGGAAGCTATGCACAATAAACAATAACTATTATCAGTCACTCGTTAATTTACTCAATAGTCATATATTGAATGCCACTGTGTTCTTGGCAGCATTCTTGGTGTTGCAAATATGGTTTATGGAACAGGCAACATTTTCTGCACTGGGAAAACTTATTTTTATGGATGAGGAGAAAAAAATAAGAAATTGTAATAAATTACACAAGAAGAAAATAAAAACCAGAAAAACAGTTATGGAAGACAAGAAGTGGAGGGGGCTTTTATTTTTAAACAGGGTGGTCAGAGAAGTTCTCATTAAAAAGTAGCATTTGAGGAAAGAACTAAAGAAGGTGATAGATAAATGCAGATACTTGGAAGTTGAACATTCCATTCCAGGCAGAAGTAAAAGCAGTGAACGCTTATAATACTCAGGAGTGATTGGCATATAAAAGTAACAGCAAGGATGTCAGCATGTGTCTGCAGCAGAATGAATGATGAGGATAACTATGAAATAAAGTTAGAAAGATAATGGTATGAAGAAGCAGATGGTACAGAATTTCGGGGGTCATTTTAAGAGCCTGGTGTCTTATTTGGATGATTTTGGTAAGCTGTGGCAGCATTTTGACTAGAAGAAAAATGATATGATTTTTATTTTAAATGAATTATCCTGGCTGCCACACTAAAAGTAGAATGTAGGTGAACTTTGGGGGAGTGGGCTAAAGTTGGAACTAAGATTGGAAACAGTAAGAAGAGAAGATATTTCAACGAGAATGAAGGTGGCTTAGGCCAGTGTTACCAGTGGAGGTAATGAGAAGTTGTCAGAATCTGGATCTTTTGAAAGTAAAGTCTATTGAGAAAGAAAGACAGAAAATGATTTAAGTGTTTTAAATTGGGGAGAAAAATTGAATTGCCATTAATTGAAATTGGGAAAATTGTGAATATGTAGAATTTAAGGAGAGGATGAGGATTTCGGTTTTGAACAGATTAGATTTGAGTTTTGTAACAGAAAGCAAACATTAAAAATAAGAGGCTTAATTCTTCCTGTTGAAACTAAAAAAAAAAAAGGTATCTCACCTCCATTCTCTTGGAGTACTTGCTTCAGAAAACATGCACATTCTCTTTTTCTTTAAAATGTATATTAAACTATTTTAAAAGTTAAATAAGTCTCTTGCCAGCTTCAGGACTCAAGATTGCCTTTTCTAGGGACCCAGGAACTATTTTTTTGAATATAATCACCAAGGAATATAGTGCTCCTGTCTTCTACTATGTGTGACAGTGTAGGGGCCTAAATTCGGAGGGCTTTTCACTCCAAGTTGCAAAACTACCTCTTACCATAAAGATACAAGCTTTTTTTTTTTTTTTTTTTTTTTTTTTCAGATAAAGTGAATAGCCTAACACAGACGCTCAACCCAATTACCAAGTGAAATTAGTTTACACTATGTATGACAAATGGTGCATTTAAGTCCACTTACTTGAGCACTAGTTATTGCTTATCTTGAGGGCACGTATATAATGGGTTGTATCTTCTTGGCTAGACAAAAGGATGTAATTTCTTTCTGTTTTTGAGATCTCTTAGTGGATTGCCTGTGGTGCACATCACATTGTAGCTTAATGATTATTCAATAATAAAACTGTTTTCTTTCTCTTTTTATGATTATGGAAATGCAACAATTCCAGAAAGCGATATGGGTGTTGAGCAGTGCCTGAGTTGAGTAGACTGAAGGTCTGTGGCTATGCAACAGTCAGGTAAAAGGCCCTGGATTATAAAAGTTTCATTTTTAGGTATCTACTCTTTTGGAATATTAATGGAATGATGGACTACCCTCTTCAAATTAAAATTTTGCTTATAAATGAATATGGGTATTGTGGGGTCTAAATCCCATCAGGATCACCATATGCTTAGAAAATAGGGAATTTCAGAAATGTTGCCTTCAGATCTTCCGCTTAAAGGGTATTATCTTCTCTCTGTTGCATTTGGAATAGACATGAAAATCTGGACTTGCAATGACCTAAGAATGGTTCTTTGGATTTGAATAAATTTATATATTTGCCAGGGCACCGAGACAGGCCTCATCCCAAGCAAATGAATTACTAGTATTACGTAATGACTATCATTCTAATAAAAATAAATAAATAATTTAGGTAGCCAAAATAAAATATTTCAAAAAGTGAAAGAGAAAATGTGAGAATGAAAGTCATTTTGCTTTTTAGACAATCCACCTCCTTTTTTCTCAGGTATCCTTGTTCCCTCTACTTTTGCTGTTTATCTGTATCCCTCCTTGCCTTAAACTGACTCAGGGAACAGGAAAGTGATCATTCCCGTAAGTATAGAAAAACTACGAATATTAGAGATGCATGGAGAGACCCATTGAGAAGAGTTGCTAGTGGACGTATTTGAAGCCTTTCCATTAAAGAAAAGCTAAGAGAAGTTGCAGTGGTATACCTAAACAGCATGGGAGTTCCTCACTGATATCCACCCCCAGTATGTTTAGGTTTCCTCACAATTCACTGGCTCAGACGGGGGCACAAGTTGAAATCACATTCTAGTCTCAGCAACTAGAATTATGTCTTAGCTCTCTTGCCAGCTGTCGAAATCCGAAAACATGCATTCTAAGGAATAGGTACTAGCGTGGCCAGGACAAACTGTTACTCAAATATTATATTTATCTACTCAGTTTTGGGACAATCTAAAGAAAATAATAAAATAAAATAAAAAATAAAGACTTATTTTTGGCTGTTAAGTTACAATTTTACTCAAGAGAATAATTCCTACAGTATCCTACCTATAAAAGGAATACAGAAAGAAGAAAAACCATATGCCATTATTACAAGAAGCCAGGATGTTGGAAGACGGGTTGTAGAAAGAGACTATGGAAGATGCAATATTTTCAGGGATAAAATAATTAGAAATTCCTAGAACAAAACTTTTAGCTAGAAAATGGGTCATAATTGACAAATTGAGGGAATGTCACAGGTAGGAATTAGTGAGCCATATGTGTCAATTACTTTTCTTCAGGCTAATCTAGCATTGCTCTTTCAGATAAATACTGATGTTTTGTATTTTGCAATTTTCTCAGAACTTTCTTCCCTTTTGTTTGGTAATAGACCAACACAGATTGGTAGTATTTTGAGTCAGCCTTTGACTTTTTCCTTTTCCTCTGCAGTTCTCACACAGACAGAGCATCTGACTGAAGAACTGGGGTTCTTACATTCTCCTAATTCTTTCACAAATCAATTGAAAAACACCTGCTGTGAAATTTAAAGTCTGCCATATTCTCTACTCCAGTTGGAGTAGTTCTGCAGCTCCTTTGGAAACTGGCAGCTGATTTGATCACTACGCACTTGACTTCTGATAGAAAAGGGGTATTGAAGAAAGTAGCAGTCTGATACTCTTCTGAAAAAGTACCCCAACTGAAACACACTGGTGCATTGCTTTGATGTAGGGAGTATTCATACTGACTTAATTAGAGATATATAACAAACAAAAATGGTATACCAGAAAAATAATCTATGGCCATATGTAAAACAATATCTTTTGTTGAGAGCTTAAAGAGAATAAATTGGTTATAAAAACTTATGAAACCAAAGAATAATTTATAAAGAGAGCATCTACCTTATAATATCCCCATACTTCTAATAAAAAGACATATTTTATAAAAATAGTTGACCACCATATATATTTGTACATTAGTCATTAATCCCTATGGTTACTAACTCTGTAACTATTCTGACTTCTCACTTTGATATCTTTGTCTGCAAAATTTTCTTTGTAATTGATTTCTGTTCTGAAATGTTTTTCTTTCCTTGCTTTAGCAGAACAGTCTAAATTATTGTTTGTGTTTGCTTGTGAAGGAGTTTAGGAGCCCAATATTTATGGCAAAGAATTCCTCAAGAGTTTCAAGACTCTCCTACTATATTCTCTAGTCGTTTACCAGAGAGAGAGAGAGAGAGAGAGAGAAAGAGAGAGAGGAAGAGAGAGAGAAAGAGGGTTGTCCCACCAGAATGATCTATACAAATTCAAAATTTAGATGATCTATTGTCAGAAATGAGAGAGGAATGCAAAACTGATACATTGAGACTTTTGGCTTTGTTAGAATTCTTTACCTCACAGGAGCATAAAGCCATCCTAAACAAATTATAATACTGCCCAACCCATGTAAAATATTTCGGTCATCTGTTGTCAGCTGTATGCCACACAGTGTTATGACCTAGGAGTCAACTCATTTTGCAGAAAAATGGACTACTACTTAAAAAAAAAAAAAAACCCTAGACAATTATTGTGACTAGTGAAGAATTGTAGGCAGTAGATTTCACCTTTTGTAGCCTGGCCAAACCTCTAACAAAGCAATTGCAAGAGAGCCTGATCTTTCAGTTTTAGCTCTAGAGTCTGAAAAGGCTTTTGAATGACTAAAGTTAGTTATAACCTCTGTCCCAGCTTTTGAGATTCCAAATATAGAAAAACTCAGTCTGATTTATCTGCTATTCCTAAATATATTGCATATCTGGTAACGTTTACTGATGGGTCGGGTACTCAGGATAAAAGTGACCCATGTAAGTCTTCCTCCACTGTGCTGACTTATAAAACCTTGAAAGAACATGTTTTGTCTGGAATTAAGTCTACACAAAAAGATGAGTGAATAGCGGTAACTAGAGTTGTAATTCTTGGTTCTGGATTTTATACACACACACATACACACAGATAGTGTCTGTCACGCAACAGAACATTTTTAATATGACTTTTTTTACTTCAAGGATAACTAAGGTATTTCATGTAAAAGTGATAGCTGAATTATCGGCGGTTTTACAATCACCTTCTCAGATATCAGCAATGCATTGGAGAGTGCACAGAGGACAGAAGGATACAGTTTCTAAAGGTAATAAGTTTTTGGGATAGAGCTGCAAAAGCTGTTGTTAAAATATGGTAGAATTTAGAAGTTCCCTATTTAATCTAATAATATACTTCTGTGCATTAAAAAATGCTTCAAAAAATAAAATGAAAAAAATGATTATAAAAGGAGCTTCAATAATTTGACTAGAGGACTGGTCCAGTGGCTCACACCTGCAATTCCAGCACTTTGGGAGGCTGAGAGAGGAGGATAGGTTGAGCCCAGCACGTCAAGACTGCCTGGGCAACATGACGAGACCCTGCCTCTACTAAAAAATTGAAAAAAATTAGTCAGGTGTGATGGCATGAGCCTGTAGTTCCTGCTAATCAGGAGGCTATGGTAAAAATAAGCAAACAAACAAACAAACAACTGACCAGACCATGGGAATTGCCTAAAAATATTTCCCATACCTTCATCTCTCTTTACTTCACTAGTATTTTATCATCAACAAATCAACTGAATAAAAGAAAGATTTTAAGAGCAATAGACTCTTACCATACCTACGAAAAAATAATAAAAAGTATTCAAGATATATTAAAGAGACATGCTATTTGTCAACAGCATTTTTTTGCAGGCCATTCCCAGGATAAACACAGGAAATTCTCACTGACCAATGTTACCTGATGATACCTGTATGACAGATGGGTTTTATAGAGCTATAGATCCAATTGTGGAAAACACAGAGCTAAACTTGTTTTCATAGAGCCAAATTATCAAATTTTATTGTGTGTGATTTTTAGATGATATAAAGTCTTGCTCTCTTTAAAAGACAGTTTTTTTTTTTGTTTTTTTTTTAGACAGAGTCTTGTTTGGTCACCCAGGCTGGAGTGCAATGGCGCGATCTTGGTTCACTGCAACCTCTGCCTCCTGGGTTCAAGCAATTCTTCTGCTTCAGCCTCCTTAGTAGCTGGGACTACAGGTATGTGCCACCATGCCTGACTTTTTTTTTTTTTTTTTTTTTTTTTACTTTTTAGTAGAGACAGGGTTTCACCATGTTGGCCAGGCTGGTCTCAAACTCCTGACCTCAGGTGATCCGCCCACCTCAACCTCCCAAAGTGCTGGGATTATAGGCGTGAGTCACCATCCCCAGCCAAAAGACAGTTTTCAGAAGAAATAAACGTTCTCTTAATAAACATAATTAATACTTTTGAGATACCAGAACACACTGACTAGAGCAGAGGAAGACATTTTATTTCTACCGTTTTATAATAATTTTTCAAAAATTTGCAAATTGCTATAAATTTCAGCCTTCTGGACAATTAAAGTAGTGAATCAAACTCTTAAAAATTGAGTGTCTAGGAAAAAATAATGGTTTCAACAAACGATGCTAGACAACTGGACATCCATTTTAGGAAATGCATCTAGACAAAAGCCTTACACTTTTCACAAAAATTAACAAAGATTATAGACCTAAATGTAAGTGTAAAATTATAAAACTCCTAGAAGATAACATAGAAGTAAATCTGGAGGACCTTGTGTGTGAAATGACTCATTAAATATAAGACCAAAGCCATGATCAGTGAAATAAATAACTGAGAAACTGAATTTTATTAAAATTATTAATAATTATTATAATAAATTTTGATATACAAAAGGTACTGTCGAGAGTATGAGATGACAAGCTACAGACTGGGCAAAAATACTTTTCAAAGACATATCTCATGGAGGATGGCTATCCAAAATATACATAGAACTCTTAAAAGTCAAAGATAAAAAAATGAGCAACTCTATTAAAAAGTGAGCCAAAGACCTAAACAGACACCTCACCAAAAGAGATATACTAGTGGAAATAAGCATATGAAAAGATGTTGCACATCATATGTCTTTAGAGAACTGCAAATTAAGAGGACAACGAAACACCACTACATACCTTTTAGAATGGCCCAAATCCATAACATGAACAATACCAAATGCTAGCAAGGATGTGCAGCAACAGGTTCTCTCTTCTTTGCTAGTGGGAATGTAAATGGTACTGTTACTTTGGAAGATAGCTTGATAGTTTTAAAACATATTAACATACTCTTACCGTCTGATCCAGTGATCACACGCTCTTGGTATTACTCAGATAAGTCAAAAACATGTCCACACAAAAAAACATGTATATGAATGTTTATTGTAGCTTTATTCAGAATTGCCCAAACTTAGAAGCAACCAAGAAGTCCTTTAGTTGGTTTAAGAATAAACTGTGGTACATCCAGATTATCAAATATTATTCAGCACTAAAAATAAATGAGCTAACCAGATGTGAAGACATGGAAAAAATTTAAATGCATATTACTAAGTGAATGAAATTGATCAGTAAAAGCATTATACTGTGTGATTCCAACAATATGACATTCTGGAAAAGTCAAAACTATGAATCAAGAATATCAGTGTTTCACTGGGGTAAGCAGGAGGGATGAGTAAATACACGGAGCAAAAGGAATTTTTAGGGCAATAAAACTATTTTGTGTGATACTGCAATGAAGAATTTCTATTCATATGTTATCATACATTTGTCAAAATTCATAGAATGTACAACACCAAGAGCAAACTCTAATGTAAACTATAGAATTGAGGTGCTGATGATGTATCACTGTCGTTTACAGATTGTAACAAATGTGCCACACTGATGTGGGATGTTGACTGAGGAAAGAAGCTGTACATGAAAGGGGTGGATATATGAAAACTCTGTACTTTCCACTTAATTTTGCTGAACTTAAAAATGCTCTAATAAATAAAATCTACTAAAAATGTCACTGGCTAATATTATATAACACACCGTTATGATGGCCTGGAACTTCACCACTAACCTTGTTAAAAAATGGACTGATACTTGCAAACAAACAAAAATCTTTCCTTTTAAGTTTATTTGTGGACAGCCCATGGATTTGAGACTCAGACCATGTACTGTGCCTAGTTTAACTGAATCTATTAATAATCCTGTTAAACACTTAGAATGGCTTATTTTTCCCCATAGAAACCCTAAGGTAAGTCATAAGCACATGAGACGACAAGCTGTAAGAAGTCTGCCACATTGGTCACCCAGGAGATGTCATCTACATAAGTGTGTTCTGCATGAAAGATCAGTTGTCACTACACTAGAAGGCATTCTTCAATTTGTTGCTGATCACTCAAACTAAGAAAACAAAATAAGACAGTTAGATTTGGGCTTCCCATGGGAAGCAAGCTTCTCAGGAGTACTAGACTATAGTTCCCAGTTGCCCAAAAGTATTTAACATTTAAGTTCCCTATGGTAACTGGTACTGGTATCAAACTTAACTGAAAGGATGTATTCCAGCAACCCTATTACTATTCTCAAAGACTACTTTGCTGTCCTATTTACAGTAGAGTTATTTAAACTAGTTTAAGAATCATACTTTACTAGAAAATAAATGCGTCATTTGTTACATTACTCCTTTCTGTATCCCAGTAATAATCCAACAGTCTCATTTCTGGTCAGTTATAAATTGCACTCCCATTATAAACACTGTCTGGGCTTATTGTCCTAGACTTCTTTTTCTGTTACATTAACAATATACTCTAGATTGGGTAATTTATAAAAGAAAAGATATTTATTTCTCACAGTCCTGGAGTCTGGGAAGTCTAAGAGCGTAGCACTGGCATCTGATGAGGGCTTTTTTGCTGCATCAAAATGTGAAAGAATACATTACTGATTGAGAGGATCAAGAACATGAATGTCAGTTTAGGACTCTCCCTCTTTTTTTAAAAAGTCACTTGTGCCAACATGGAGATGCTACTGATGACCTTTTCTAATCTTCATTACCTCAAAAGGTCCCACCTCCTCACATTTTTATGGTGGTAGTTAAGTTTCTAACACATACACTTTGGAGAACATATTTAAATCAGAACATTTATAAATTCAACAATCTGACTTGATTAATTGATTAATGAAAGTGAGTCATCTTCATTAGCAATTTTTTGATAATAAAGTAAAAGTAATTAATATTCATCCAGGTACTTCAGCTCGAAATTTGACACAAAAATGTTTTATTTGAAGGAAGATGTAGGAAAAAAAAATATCTAATTGATAGACAAATTAAAATCTGATAGCTCAGAGTAGATACTGTAAAAGACAGATCTAATGTCACCTGATTAGCATTAAGATGCAAGTTCTCTCCAGTGCCATACAGAGAAATAACCAAAGATGAAATTCTATTATTCAGAGAGGTCAAGTTCACTGTTAAACTAGGGTAACCATTGTTTTAAATCCAATGCAAAACAAACAAGCAAAACAAAAAACAAACAAAAAAGTCTATAGAGTGAGTGATATGCTTTGGATCTGTGTCCCAAACTAAACCTCATGTCAAATTGTAATCCCCAATGTAGAAGGTGGGGTATTGTGGGAGATGATTGCATCATGGAGGAGGTTTCTCATGTAAAATGTAGTACCATCCCTCTTGGTGGTGGAGTCACAATAGTAAGTTCTTATGAGATCTGGTTGTTTAAAAGTGTGTAGGAGCTACCACTTCTCTCTCCTCCTTTTCTGATCATGTGAAGGGCTGGTTCTTCCATTGCCTTCCGTCATGATTGTACATTTCCTAAGGTGTCCCCAGAAACTGAGCAGATGCCAGCATCATGTTTTCTGTACAGCCTATGGAACTGTGAGCCAGCTAAACCTCTTTTGTTTATAAATTACCCAGTCTCAGGTATTTCTTCATAGCAATGCAAGAACAGACTAATGCATTGGCTTTGTCTTCAAGACTTAAAACAATAGGAGCCATTTACATTAAACATTGGAAGTTCAATCTGTACCTTGCAATGAGGTCTCATTATAAGGCTCTAATACTAAATGACTATGGATGTCTTTGATTTTCACATATGAGAACAATTATTTGGGAATATGGAACAATGGCTAAATTGACTAAATTGTCACGTAGTGTAATGGAATTTATGGGATTGACTGAAACTTAGGATGAATTTACTGGACCTTGCAAGAAAACAAAAGAACTTTTAAGTGAACATTTAAAAAGTAATATGGTTTGAATGTGTCACTCAAAATTTCATGTGCTGAAAACTTAATCTTTAGTGGAACAATGTACAGCCTAATAAAAGATTATTTATTTATTTATTTTTATTTTATTTTATTTTTTTGAGACAGAGTCTCATCTGTCACCCAGGCTGGAGTGCAGTGGCCGGATCTCAACTCACTGCAAGCCCCGCCGCCCGGGTTTACGCCATTCTCCTGTCTCAGCTTCCCCAGTAGCTGGGACTACAGGCGCCCACCACCACACCCAGCTAGTGTTTTGTATTTTTTTTAGTAGAGACGGTGTTTCACTGTGTTAGCCAGGATGGTCTCGATCTCCTGACCTCGTGATCCGCCCGTCTGGGCCTCCCAAAGTGCTGGGATTACAGGCTTGAGCCACTGCGCCTGGCCAAGATTATTGATTTATAAAGACAGCTCCCTCATTGATGAATTAATGTTGGTCCCTCAAACGTTCTTTTCACTCACAATTGGTTGTCTGTTCACTCTTTTGCAATGGAGCAACGTAGCATGATGGCCTTCAACCGATAATGACACCATGGTCAAACATTGCATTTTTCGAACTGTGAGCCAAATAAACTTCTGTTATTTATAAATTACCTAGTCTGTGGTATTCTGTTATAGCAACAGGAAACAGACTAAGACAGATAAGGCAAATAAATACTGTGAAATAGGACTCTCCTTCAATTATTCCCTTCAAAAACATCATATATATATATATATATATATATATATATATGTATGTATCTTTGTGATAAAGGTTAAAAGACAAGTCAACTTAAAAATTCTAAAATGGATACAATTTTTAAAGGGATATGCAATATCTAAAGTAAATAGTGACATCAATATTCAAAATGTTAGGGAGAGTGGACTAAAAGTGTATTTTCTTCAAAGATAAATTGTTATCAGAATAAAATAACCAAATATAACTATAAGATGGTTTTGTAAGCCTAGTTGTAATCACAAAGCAAAAATCTGTAGTAGATACACACAAAATATAAGACAAGTAATCAAAAACATACCATTCGAGAGAATCACTTAACTACAAAGACAGTAAGGGAGAAAGAATGGAATGAATCAACAAAACAATTAGAAAGCAACTAACAAAGTGGTGCTAGTAAGCCATTACCTATCAGTAATGATCTTAAGTATAAATGCATTAATTTTTTTAGTCAAAAAACATAGATTGGTTGAATGGATTAAAAAAATCAACTACATCCTGCCTACAAGAGACTCACTTGACCTGTAAGGACACGTATGAACTAAAAACAAATAGATGGAAAAAGATATCTCGTGCAAATGAAAACCCAAAGAGAGCAGGATTAGCTCTACTCATACTAAATAAATAGACTTTAAGACAAACACTGAAAAAAAGAGAGAAATAACATTATTATATAATGATAGAAGTGTCAACTCAGAAAGGGTATATAATAATTGTAAATATATACATACCCAACATTGGAAAACTTAAACATAAAGAGAAAATATTGATATATCTTAAGGGAAATATTGACTGCAATAAAATTGTAGCAGAGGACTCTGATACCTCACTTTCAGCAATGTACAGATTATGCAGCCAGAAAAATCAATAAGGAAACTACTAAACAACAATATAGACCAAGTGTAACTAACAGACATGCACAGATATTAGAATGTACATTATTCTCAACAATGCATAAAACTTTTCCCATAACACATCATATTATGGGTTGCAAAACAAGCCTTAACAAATTTTAAAAGATTCAAATTATATCAAGCCTGTTTTCTGACCAAAATAGTATAAAACTAGACATCAATAACGTGAAGAACTTTGAAAAATTCACAAATACATGAAAATTCAACATCAGGCTCCTGAACAACCAGTAAGTCAATGCTGAAATTTTAAAGACAATTAAAAAGTTTCTTCACATAAACAAAAATGGAAACACAACATAGAAAAACCTATCTGATACAGTAAAAAGGAATTTAAGAAGACAATTTATAGCATTAAACATGTGCATCCAAAAAAGGAGAAAGAGCTCAAATAAATTACCTGGTGTTACATCTTAAGGAACTATAAAAACAAGAGCAATTGAAGCCCCAAATTAGTAGAAGAAAGGACATAACAAATATAAGAGTAAAATACATGAAATAGAGAATAGAAAAACAAAAAAGGTTTTTATTTAAAAATATACACAATTGGCCAATTTTGAGCCAGGCTAATTATGAAAAAAGACAGAAGACTAACAAAATCAGAAATAAAAAGAAGATACAACAAACAATGCCACAGAAATACTAAGGATCCTAAGTGATATGGTTTGACTCTGTGTCCCAATCCACATCTCATGTTGAATTGTAATCCCCGCCATGGAAGACTGACCTGGTGGGAGGTGATTGAATCATGGGGACAGATTTCCCCCTTGTTGTTCTTGTGATACTGAATGAGTTCTGGTATCATTCCATTTTCCTGCTGCTGATAAAGACATACCTAAGACCTGACAATTTCCAAAAGAAAGAGGTTTAACATGGACTTTCAGTTCCACATAGCTAGAGAAGTCTCACAATCATGATGAAAGGCAAGGAGGAACAAGTCATATCTTACAAGGGTGGCAGCAGGCAAAGAAAAATGCATTCACAGGGAAACTCTCCCCTATAATACCATCAGATCTTGTGAGACCCACCTACCACCATGAGAACACCATGGGAAAGACCTGCCTCTATGATCCAATTACTGCCCACTGGGTCCTTCCCACAACACATTGGAATTCAAGATGAGATTTGGGTAGGGACACAGCCAAACTCTATCAGTTTGCTTGAGATCTTGTTGTTTAAAAATGTGTAGCCTTACCCCTTAGCTCTCTCTCTCTCCTGCTGCCACGTGAAGATGTGCTTGCTTCCTCTTTGCCCTTCCACCATGATTGTAAGTTTCTTAAGATCTCCCTTGCCATGCCTCCTGTACAGCCTGTGGAACTGTGGGTCAATTAAATTTGGTTTCTTTATAAGTTACCCAGTCTCAGGTAGTTCTTTATAGCAGTGTGAGAATGGAATAATACACTAGGAGACTATTATGAACAATTATATGCCAGAAATTTAACAACCTAGAAACAAATAGGTAAATTTCTTGGCACATACAACACATCAAAATTGAATGATGAAACAATAGAATATCTGAACTCACCAAAAATGAGTAAGGAAATTGAATCAGTAAAAAAGTCTCCCATCAAGAAAAAAAACAAAACAAAACAAAAAAAACTCAGATCTGATTGCTTCACTGCTGAATTATATCAAATACTTAAAGAAAAATACAACCTCAATTTTTTTTTTAGATGGAATCTTGCTCTGTTGTCCAGGCTGGGGTGCAATGGCATGTGATCTTGGCTCACTGCAACTTCCACCTCCCAGGTGCAAGTGATTCTCCTGCCTCTATCTCCCAAGTAGTTGGGATTACAGGTATGTAGTACCACACCTGGTTAATTTTTGTATTTTTAGTAGAGACAGCATTTCACTGTGTTGGCCACACTGGTCTTGAACTTCTGACCTCAAGTTATCCACTTTCCTCAGCCTATCAAAGTACTTGGATTATAGGTGTAAGCCACAATGCCAGATTAAAAAGTAACATCAATTTATCTCAATTTCTTCCAAAAAAATTAAAGAGAAAAAATACTTCCAAATTCATTTTATGAAGTCCATATTGACTTGATTATCAAAACCAGAAAAGGACACAACAAATAAAAAGAACCACAGGCCAATATTCCTCATGCATATAGTTGAAAAAATACTCAACAATATAATAGCAAACCTAATTCGACAGCATATTAACAGGATTATTTACCATGATCAAGTGTGATTAATCCTAGAGATGCAAGGATGATTTATCAAAAGCAAACCAATAAACTTGATAAGATATATCACATTGGTAGATGGAAAGATACAAACCATATGGTAATTTCAATACATTCAGAAAAAGCATTTGATACAATCAAACATCCTTTCATAGAAAAAAAAAAACACAACACATTTGGTATAGAAAAATTGATCATACCTCAAGACAGTAAAGGCTGTATATGAAAACCCACAGTTAACATCAGACCCAATGGGAAAAAAATTAAAAGCTTTTTCTCTAAGATCTAAAACAATACAAGGATGCCCATTACATGACTTATATTTAACAAAGTTCTGGAAGACCAAGGCAGAATAATTACAGAAGAGAAAGAAATATAAGACATCCAAGTTGAAAAAAGAAAAGTTATATTGTCTCTGTTTGCAGAGCAAAAAAAAACCTGATAAAAAAATAGACAAAAGGCCTGTTTAGATATTTCTGAAAAGACATACAAATGAACAATAGGTATATGAAAAATCCTCAACACTACTAATGATTAGAGTAATGCAAATCAAAACCACAATGAGATATCACTTCACTTCTGTTGGAATGGATATTATAAAAATATATGAAAAAGAAAAATGTTTATGAGTTTGCAGAGAAAAGGGAACCCTTGCACAGTGTTGGTGGAAACATAGACTAGTATAGCAATTATGGAGAACAGTGTAGAGGTTCCTCAAAAAACTGAAAATAGAACTACCATATAATCCAGCAATCCCATTACTAGGTACATATACAAAGTAATTGAAGACAGTATGTCAAAGAGATATCTACACTAACATGTTTATTGAATCACTATTCACAACAGTGAAGATTTGGAATCCATGTAATTTTTCATTAGCATACAACATTGATAAATAAAATATGTTATATATAAACGTTAGAATACTCTTCAGCCATTACAAAGAAAAAAAAATCCTGCAATTTGCAATTATATTTATGAACTGAAGGACTTTATGTTAAGTGAAATAAGCCAGACACAGAAAGACAAATATTACATGATGTCACATATGGAATCTTAAAATGTTGATCTCACTAAAACAGAGTGTAGAATGGTGGTTACTAGAGAATGGGCCAGTTGAGAAAGAAAGATGGTGAGATGTTGATCAAAGGATAAAGAATTATGTCATGTGCTGCATAACAATGTTTTAGTCAAAGAAGGAGTCACAAACACAATGGTGGTCCCATAAGATTATAATACTATATTTCTACTGTATCTTTTCTATGTTTAGGTACGTTTAAATATACAAATACTCAGCATTGTGTTACAATTGCCTATAGCATTCAGTAAAGTAACATCCTATACAGGTTTTAGCTTAGGTGCAATAGGTTGCACCATGTAGCCTAGGTTTGTAGTAGGCTTGCCATGTAGATTTGTGTAAATACACTCAATGTTATTTGCACAATCATAAAATCATCCAATGACACATTTCTTGGAATCTGTCCTCATCATTGTGTCACATGACTATAATTAGATACAAGGAATACATTTGAAAATGCAGAGCATGGAGACTACAGCTAATGACAACATACAGGTTGAGTATCCGTATCTGGAAGATGATCCAAACTCCACGACTTTTTGAACACCAACATGACTCTCAAGGAAAATGCTCTTTGGAGAATTTTGGATTTCGGATTTTTGGACTAGGAATGCAAAAGTGGTAAATATATAATACAAATATTCCAAAAATTATTCCAAAATTAAAATCCAAAATACTTCTGATCCCAAGCATTTTGGATAAGGGATACTCAACCTGTACTGTGCTCCAGAAATGCTAGAAAAGTGGGTGTTAAATGTTCTCACCAAAAAAATGAGAAATATTTGTAGTGATGCATATATGAATCAGCTACTTTTAAGCATTCCACAATGTATATGTGTTTCAAGGCAACATGTTGTATGCAATAAATACATATAATTTTGTCAACTTAAGAAAAATAAATTCAAAAAAAGAAAATTAAATAAACAATATAGAATTGTAAATAAACAAATTGTGAAGTATCATGTTTGATTTCTAACGAGAACTTGCTTTGATATGAGTTCCCAAAGACTGGGATTTTTTTCTTTTCAATCAGTAAAGCATGGCTTTCTTTTATTAGAACATTTATAACAAAAAAATAGATTTTACGGCTTCAGTCTAAATGACTCCTGAGGCTGGGATTGGGGAAGTCTTCATAAGCATCTACCAAATTATACTTAAACATTTAAAAATGAAAGCAATAAAGACATCATACAGATTCATAAAATTAATCTGTAACTTGGAGAAATCTTTGTGAATTACTAATGAAGAGTATTATGTAAGTTTTAACCTGTGGTATAATATATTCAAAGGCAATTTATTCAACTGAAATCATATATTTTATTTTTAAAAAATTTAGTGATTCTATTATTCTATCATGATAGTAATTATTGATTTGCTTTGTTTTTACTATTGGCTTGGATTTTAGACAGCTGCAGCTTCCCCCCAAAACCGTAGAAATAACAATAGAAATAATTAGAAACATTATAGTGTTACTATGTTATAATAACACAAAGAAGAGATTACAAGGGCAAATACAAACTAAAAATAAGAAACTAATTATCCCTGTTCATAGTAATGAAAAAGACTGTCCCTCCCTTTTCATAAAGCCATTACTTTAAAAATTTAAGTTCTTTCACTATATGAAATGTATGTAGGTCTTTGTAAAAGCTAAATAATCCTCTTCCAGCTTCACAACCCAAAGTTGCTTTTCTCAGGGACTTTGGAACCATCTCTTTAAGATGTAATAATCAAGGAAAATAGCACCACTATCTCCTACTTTCTGTGGAATCTTAGGGATCTCACTTAGAAGGACCTCATTTTCCAAGTTGCAAAAGTACGACTTGTCATAGAGATAGGAGAATATATTATTCCCTTGGATAACGTCAATTAGCTAACACAGATAATCAACTAATCACCAAGCGAAATTAGGATGAATTATGACTAATGGTGCTGTCAAGTCCTCTTACTTGAGAACTAATTATTATTATTTTTTTAATCTTGAGAACTTATATGTAATGGGTTGCATCTGCTTGACTGTATAAAGGATGAGATTTCTTATAGTCATTGCAACTTCTTAGATTACCCCTGATGCTTATCACAATCTGGTTTAATAATTATTCAATAATAATAATTTTTTTCTCTGTTATCTTTGTGAAGTGGTTTTGGGGACTGGTGGGAGATTTTGTTTTTAATTATATTTCCTTCAACGGTTGTCCAGTAAGCAGTTGCATATAGCATTTTGGAGTCAGGGCACGTTCCCTGACTACATATAGAAACAGTGTTTCCTAATATGCGTACATCTATGTATTCAGGCATTGTTGTTCTATGAATGGTATGTAAAGCCAGAAGCCTGGCTGAGATCACTAAAGGATGTAGTCTTGATGTATCAAATCCTAGTAGTGGGTCACTTCAATATTAAAAGGTTTTTAAAAAGAGAATCCAGCAATAAAGTCAGAGAAAAAAACAGCTAATAAAGTAGACGGTGAGAGAAGTAAAGAGTCCTGAAGCCAGTTGAAGAAAGTATTTAAAGGACTCTCATGGATTTAATTGTGTAAAATGCTGCTGTTAGATGGAACAAGAAGATGTTGACAATGAAATATTGGATTTAGCTACTTGAGATCATTAGTAATCTTAGTACAGCTGTTTTGGTAGTGAAGGCATGGGGGATTCAAAACCCCACCTGAGTAAATTTAAGAGAATAGTTTTAGCAAGGTGGTCAGTTGTTGGTTGGAATGTTTGAACTAGCTCTTACGAAAAAAGAAAATAAAACACAACACCTCAAAGAAGCCACAACTCTTTCAAACACCACATCGAGTAGCTTGAAATGAGCCCTGATATGTTAAAATTTACTCTGGTGGGAGTACATATTTATACTGTGAATCTCAGAAAACACTTAAAATTAGAGCTTTGTTCTGCAGAAAGCTGGTTGTTAAAATACTTACCAGAGTACCACAGAGTAAAAATCAGATGAGAGTGAGTTTAAGAGATTGAGAGAAAAAGCAGCAAGTAAAAATAATGTTCTCAAAAGGGTTTGCTCTAAAGAGGGGCAAAGAAACTGTGCAAAAGCTGAGAAAAAAAAAAAAGTGTTACAGAGGTGGTTGCTGCTGTTGTTCTTAGGTGTATTTGTTTTGTTTGTCATATAGAAGAAATAAAAGCCATAGACAAGCAGATTTAATGCTTCAATCAAAAGGATAATAACATGACACAGAAGAGAAAACGAATAATTAATTTCAAGAGTAACTCCTTGGGCCTGAAGGAAAGAATGGGACCTAATGGGTAGGAAGAAGGTAGGACTGGTATCAGACAGGAGCCTCTGAAGTTATCAGTCATAACGCCAAAGTGGACAGAACATCTTGGCATTCCTACAGACAGGTGAGTAGATAAAGCGAGGAGATAAAGGTGGTGGAGGATCTCTTCTGTTTACCTTCATAATTTCCTCAAGAGGCATTAAATTTTGATCATATAAGGCATGTGTCTATTTCATTCTTTCATGCAACACTACCAAAAAAAAAAAAAAAAATTAAGTTACCATTTAATTACCTGAACGCATGCATTAAAATATATCACATTCAAATTCTGACCCATTCAGTTAGGCTTATATACTTAAATAGGCACAAGTTGTGTCCTTTCTTCCAGCAGTCCATTAAATGATTTACCTGGAAGGTCCATATGATATAACTTTAGTACAGAGCTCAGAAGTTCTCTAACCTGTGTTAAGCTAATTTAACTCACGCCAAAAAGTAACAGCACCAGCAATGAATTTTCTGACTCAATCTATCAATGGTCATTTCAATGAAAACATGCTTCAGTCTGTTTGCTATTAGTGACTGCTTGGATCAAAGTTATATTTACTAACATACTCTCTGGACAGATGTCTAATATCAGTTTAAATGTCAACTGACAATAGAAGAAAATTATATTTTTTGGTTCTATTGTGTATGTTGTTTTGCCCAAGAATCTATGTATTTATACACACATTTATATATATACACACAAAATACATATATATCACACATATATATTCACATATATAAAAGGAATTACTCATTTTATTAAATTAACTGTACATAAATAATATGGCCAAATAATAAGCTATTTTCTCCCTCTTACATTATATAAGACTTATGCATATTGAATATTTTAAGGATGCATATTGAATATTTTAAGGAATTAATTGGATTATATATTGTGTAATGCTTTTTAAAACACATATTTGTATTAATAAAGATAACGCCTGTTGCTGAATATACTCAAACTGTTTTGTTGCTAGAAAAACAAATCTAAGCTCAAATTAAAATTTTTTTTTTACGTCTTTACGTCCATAAATTCAACAAGTCAAAAGGGGAAGGATAAACAGCTGTTTTAGTCATTACCTATACAACGCTTCAATAATATCCTATTTAACTGACAGAGTGACAAGCCCAGCATCTTTATTTTATCCTCATAATTTAATTTGCAAACAGCTAGCTTTACTCCCTTACCCTCCAGACCCAGTGTCAGCCTTATTGAATGAAAATTCAATTCTCACCAAAGGCCCTCAAGGGTAATTACTGGTCTGTGGTGAACAGTTTTGCTGAAAGACATTGTTTGGTGAAATCCAAACAATGTAGTGATGAAAATTCCATCTCCCTGGATTTACATTTCGCTACATTTCACTCCTCTAGCAAAGCAATTTAATGATTTGTTTATTTCCTTTACTTTTACATAGACACAAGCATCAGTATTCTTTTCAATTATTTTTAGTGCTTTCCTGTGGTCAGTTTATAAAGCACTGCAATTTTAGAATTTTCAATTTGTTTATAAATTTGTAAGTATAGAATTATATTAATATTTATTTGGATTTTTAGCATACAAAAGCAATTCCTGAAGTTATTAAATAGGGCTTAGTGAATTTGTTTGTGGAATTGTTTACACAAAAACCAACTGATTAATAACTGCAGGAGAAACTATTTTATTTACAACATGCTTTGAGAAAATGAGAAAGCCATAGATTGAGATTTTGAACAAAGGTAAAAGAGATACTTTTGTTCTTTTTGATCATGCAGATTATCTCTGAACCTGGAAGTTAATTTCAAGATTGTCACTTTCAAAAAGAAAAAGAAAAGAAAAAGAAAACAAACAGAAAATTAGCCTTGCTTGGTACTTATCTGAATCAAATAAAAATGATTCTGTCTAAGGCTTTTACGTGACAAACACTTTATTTTCCCAGTAAGGTATCCAGTCGCATGTTTACCTGAGGAACTGAACAGTCAAAGATAATCACAAAATCATTTTGAACTCATGAAAATAAATACATGGTAGTTTTTGTTGTTGTTTGCTTTTTTTTTTTTTTTTTTTTTTTGAGGCAAAGTCTCACTCTGTCGCCCAGGATGGAGTCTGTGGCTCAGGCTGGAGGAGTCCATCGCTCAGGCTGCAATGCAGTGGCTCCATCTTGGCTCACTTCTAGCTCCGCCTCCCAGGTTCACACCATTCTCCTGCCTCAACCTCCTGAATATCTGGGGTTACAGGCACCCATCACCACGCCCAGCTAATTTTTTTTTTTTTTTTTTTTTTGTAGTTTTAGTAGCGACCAGGTTTCACCATGTTAGCCAGGATGGTCTGGATCTCCGCCTCCCAAACTGTTGGGATTACAGGTGTGAGCCACCGCACCTGGCCAATATATGGTATATATATATTTTTAAGTACAATCTACTTGAACCGTTTCTTTCCTGTCATCCAAAATTGCATTTCCTCTGTACCCATCCCAAAATGATAAGAAATAGGGTGTCCTGGATCCAGACAGGACAGATAGAGGTAGGCATTATTGTTTTGTTTTGTCTTCCATGGAAAAACTCAGACACAGAAAAAAAATAGCATCAAAAAGTCCATACATCTGGTAAATAACAGACTGGGAGTTGAACTGAAATGATTTTCTAATCCATTAAGGGAGGTAGTCAATTGAGAAAAGAAGAAATAAAGGCATTTGAGTGTAACGAAAGTAATTTAACTCCTGAAAATGAGTCAAATAATTAATACTAATTAATTATATTTTTAAAAAAGAGGAGAATAATAAAAGTCAAGGGAGGAGACTAGTAGAAAACGTGCCTGTGGTCACTTACCTGTGACTGTTCTACAATCAAATCCAGAAGGTTTAATGTCCCCTCAAACATCAACTTCAGGGGAGTATTGGGGAATAATGGGGGAATCTCCTGGCAGAATTGCCTTGGTAATGAAAACAGTCATTATGAGGGAGACTGCCAAAACATTAAAAAAAAAAAAAAAAAAATCACACAAACAATAAGGACCTCAACAAAAGTAGAGCAATGGAACACAATGATAAAACCAAGGAAGTAAATGGTTTTACATCATGATGGTGTGGGGTAAAAAGTAAGAGATTGAGAGTCCGAGAGCTTATGTTTAGATCTGGACTCCCTCTTTCCAACTGGGCTATCAGGAGGATGTACTTAATCTCTTTACGATTCAGTTTTCACGTACGCAGAATGAGAATGATAATATCTAACTTTCATTGTTTTCATGTATATTAAAGGAAAGGATGGCTATAATCACCCGGTATAAGCTCCAGACCAAATAAAATGTCAATCTCTATCAGATATTCTTATCAGTAGTACTATAAGTAAGTTAATTGATAATTTATTCTTGAATACCTGACAATTGATGTGATAAATAGCAACGTTTCAAGCATTGGTGTAGAATGTTAGTATAGTTATTTGCTTACATTAATTAAAATTTAAAACACAATCATCATTTATTTGCCATGCTAACTTTAATATTGTACGTAATATTTTATATCCTATGGTATTGAGTTGAGTTGGGCATTTGTAAATAGGATGATTGTATTAAAACCTCAAGTTTGTGTTAGAAGTACTATTTCATTATGATGCTTAGGGTTTTGTTTTCGTTTTTGTTTTTATTTAGTTACTTTAAAAAATCCGATAGCATGATCAAATAGAGAGGACCTAGGTTTGTTTATCAGGCAAATCTGATGTACCAGCTGCCACCCTGGAACATTTTCTGCCCTTTTATAAGTATCTGGGGATAATGTAAATCAGCTCCTAGAATTGTTGCAATAGATAATGTACTAGGTAATCATACAATCCCAGGGAGTGGTGTAATGTTCTACTAACAATTGCAATTAAGACCAAACCCAAGAAAACTGATTTTCATATATTACAGGGAAAATCATCAACTTTTAGGTCAAACATCTTTCCTCAGGGCTTGTTGAAATGGTGATCGAAGTTGACACAGATGAGACAAGTATTTCAGACTGTAAGTAACATGGGATAATGCACTCTTCCTAAAAAGGGGTCATTTTCACATATAATTCACGCATGAAAGATGAAGAGCTTCTTCTCTCTGAGGTAGTGTCAGTGGCCTCAAGACAAATATTGAGAAAATGAGTATAAATATATTTTCTCATCAGCTCTTTTTAATGTAACCTAAAGGCAGGTTCAGTCACTCACCACTTGCAGAGTTCAATTGACAAGAGCAAGGTCTGGTATAAAGAAAATGACTTTTTATTCTAAAGCTGGCCTAGGGGAAGAAGTGCAGGCTTTCTGCGTTAAGGGTACCACTTTACTTTTGGAGTAGAAAGCAGGCACTTTTAAAAGTCAGGGGACAAAATGTGCAAGTGAAGTGTCCTCGTACGAGCTTGGGTGCCTTACCTACTTGACAGTTGGGTCAGTGTCTTCATGGGCAAAATCAGGTTTTAAAAGTGGGCAAAAACTGTAGCCGGGCATACTTTGGGTTGTAAATTCACCGTTACCTCTCAAGGCAACCTTCTGGTGGGTAAGAGTTTAGCTCTGGAGGTTCTAAGCACATAGATGAAATTGCCCTGTAGGGAGTGCCTGGTGAAGAGGAGGTAAAAGGCTATACATAATTGCCTTTCTAAAGAGCTAAGTAGGAAGTGGGGAGAAGGAGTAAAGAGAAAAGAAGAGAGAAAAAAATTAAAATATGTTCTTAAAAAATGGGGCATTCAGTTATACTAACAAGTCTTTGAGATAAAAATTGATAACTTGGTTTACAGTAAATTTGTATAAAATTCACACCTAGCAGCTGACAAAAATTTAAATCCAGTTTATCTTCACACAACTTTTTAAAATTTCAAGGCTGTACAATGTGCTACTGTGATTGAAAAAGATACAGATCTTAATAAATAATTTTTTTTTCATTTTTCTCTCTTTTCTGAAAATATGATTGGTCACATGCTATGTATATGTGTGTGCGTGTGTGTGTGTGTGTGTGTGTGAATAACAACAGTCAAAATTAGAGCCAGAAAATTATAAAACAATATGTATTCAAATCCCACAATTGTCTCAATCAATAAAGTAAAACATTAAGAATTTATACCTGAGTATGCCTTTACTGCATGATTTTGCACATTGGGTTGAATGCCTTTTATTTGCTTCTACAGATTCCTATCTACTGTGATTCATCCTGCTTGTATTAATCCATTCTCTCCATTCTCTCATTGCTATAAACAACTACCTGAGACTGGGTAATTTATGAAAAAATAAGCTTAATCTACTCACAGTTCTTCAAACTGTACAGGAAACATGGCTGAGGAAGCCTCAGGAAACTTACAATCATGGTAAAAGGTGAAAGCGAAGCAGGCAATGTCCTCACATGGCACAGCAGGAGAGAGAGAGTGAAGGGGGGGTTGCTACACACTTTTAAACAACCAGATCTGTGAGAACTCACTCAGTAGCATGAGAACAGCAAGAAGGAAATCCATCCATACCATCCAGTCACCTCCCCCCAGATCCCTTCTCCAATAGTTGGGATTATAGTTTGATATGAGATTGGGGGGGGGGGCACATATTTTTAAAGGATATCACTGTTCTATGCCATAGGTGACACATATGTACTATGTACTACAACAATGGCTCCTAAGCACTCCTGCTTTCTGATGAATTGTAGCAATAGGAACCAAGCAGATGTTCCGAATAAGGGAAGTGAGTAAGGTCAGAGTATTTGTTTCTTTGGCTCCTTTCATCTCTGGCTGGCTAGGTCCCTCCAAAAGGATCACTTATGATGCTTATTCCATATACCTATAAATTCCCCTTCCCCTGGTCTCTTAGGATACAGGGATGGTAATAACTTCACTGTATTGCTAACCTTAACTGTACTAAATCCTTAAAATATAGTAATTTGAGTGTACCATCTGTTTTCTAGTGGGGCCCTGATTGATAAATGTATTGAACGTATTGTTTAAAGATAATGTAAAAAATAATTGTGTGTTATGCGTTTAAGCATTTTTCTACCATAGAGCTTAAATTATGCATGTATTATATATTAAATATTTATTATATGTTAAATATATTTACATCATACATTGGTATGTTAAATTTGGAATGCAATTACCAGCACATATTCTTTTTATTTTATTCAATTTCAAACATGAAAAAGTGAATTCTAAATTTCTATTTTTGAATTCATTTCAATGGAGCACTGTTTTGTTCCTCAGAAGAGATGGTTGGAAAAGTTTATGTTCACAACTTAAAGTTTCCAGTTGTTTTTACATTTTTTCTTTGAAATTAAAATACATCTGAAGCTGCTTTGCTTTTGAAAATGGCAAAGCATTTATATAAATCATTAGCCTCTTTCCTTAATATACCTCTCTGTTTTTATTAATCACATATGTTATTAGACTTGTACCCTAGTACTTTCAGGTAATATGTAAAGAGCAACTTTAAAGCAATTCAAACACATCAACCAGCAGGAAGCTCAAATAGATATCCTGATAGGCTAGTCCCCTAAGGAAAAATATTGGGGCTGCTTTGTTTCTCCAAAATCCTCAAAAAATATAGAAAATAGAACTACTACATTTACTTTCGGAACAAGAAAAGGGCTTTCTATAATAAGAAAGTCAGTGTACTATTTGCTATTAAAATTCTCTTTTTCCATAAATTTACTGAAGCTGAAATTGATTTTAATCAACTTCCAAAAAACTTAGTACACATATCCTAATGGCCTATTGTATTTATTTATCCAAGCCTATGCTTTTGTTCTGTTCTGTCACATACAACCTCAAGGGCATTGACATTCTGATGACATTGTGATCACTAGACTTTAGATGACTCTCTATTTCCCGGCCACATTAGGATGAAGTGTATAATAGCCTAGGCTTCTTGTGGATTGTTCACTGAATATGTCAGGAAACAGCCTGTGTTACCTCCAGGAAAAGAAGCCCTTTCTTATCAATGCCATAATTGCCATCCCAGTCAATATTAGCTAATTGAAATCCCAGTGATTAATGATCTATCCTTTTAAAGGCTTTTTCTTATCTCAGTGAGCTTTTGAAACCATGCCTAGGAGGTCTATATCATTTTCTAGTAATCTCTTTTTTTTCTTTCTCTTCTAGTTTTAATTTTCCTGTCTTTCATCTTCATAGAAACTGTCCCTACTCAGGTGTCTAAGCTACATGTGTCATTTATTTCTTTTGTCACTGTCTCCTTCCTCATTCATATTGCCATATATCTTTCTGTCCTGTGGTGTCTATCCCTTTAATAGTATATATTTATCATGGTATTTTATTCCTTCCCTCTGACTAAATATAGTTTACAGAAGAGGCACAAAGAAAAAAGGAGTTTGATTAGCTAGCGACAGTTCTAATTGCTTAGATGTTAGATAAATAAGGTATCATGAAAGTTGGTTTTATCAAGTCATCAAAACCTAGCTTTTCTGAAAAACAGTTACAAAGTTCAAGGACTTTGAAACACAAAGCTGTAGGTTTATAAACAGAAGAGTCAACTACATTTAATATATTAATGTATGAAACATGGTTTTGTTGTTTTGACATTATTCTCATCAATAGTATACCAACATTAGTTTTATTTTGTGAATAGTTCAACAAAAAGGTAGGTATTCAACTGAATTGTAACTTCCTCTAGGTCAGAACCTAAAAGTAAACTATTATTTCATCACAATAACGCCTCAGAGAGCAAATAAGTTTTTAGTGATCAATGTATACTTACTGAAAGAGTTAATGGGAAGAGATATAGTTCCTTAAAATGTACCTAATATAAGTAAAAATTGTGAAGTTCTGTTTTGTTTTGTTTCTGTGTATGAGGATGTAAACTAGGGAGAGACTGGCAAAAAATGATACCTCCTGAATGCCTCTTTTTCCCACAGGCTTTATAGGCTAAGAGCCATATTCAAAGGGATATAAATAACACTTATTATTCTAATATTACTTTGGTGTCATTTTGACATACCCATAGAATTCTGGAGATAAATGACTGTTATAAATACATAGTGGGAGGGTTCAATACTGAGAATCAGTTTAAATGTCATTTGCCATTTATTTGCTGTAACAGACATTTAAAATCTAACATTTATGGTAATGTGCACCAAAAATGAGTTGTAATGCAGAACATATAGTAAGACTTGAAAAAAGACATAAATAAAACAGTATTAGGATTCTTAAAAACTTCACATGTCTTGAGAGATTAAGAGTCAGGTTTGAGATTAGAGAAATCTTTTATTCAGTGAATGATGCTAGCAGAAAGCTTTCTGACTGCAACACATCCCTTCACATATCCCAAAGAAAAAAAGTAAAATTGTTGTTTATTATTTCAAGTCAGAGAGATATTTTTTAAAATAGTGCTAATAATTTGATAGGCGTCCCATGAAATTTGGGGAAATCTAGGAGGTCAAACTCTGTGTCACGTCTGTGTTATCTGTAAAGAGAAGTTGGAAGAATCAGCATAGGAAGTTAGAATAGAAGGTTGATATTTAGAATGTAGCTACACTCCCAGATTCTTTTGGGGAAATGAATGTATACTTGTTTTTGGTGAATCTAATACTGGTCACCTGCATATGCTATGCTCAAAGACAGGTTTCTCAAGGCTGAGCAGAGGAGTAAGACACAATGTAATGATACTGTTTCATCACTACAAGGGTTCTGTTGATGAGAGTTCCCAGCTAGGGAGGGAGGAAGTGGAGGGAGATCCTGCAAACTCCATGAGTGATTTGTGAAAGAAGGAATAAGCTTAAACTCCTGTCAAGTCCCGCTAGTTAAATATCAGATGGGGGCATTACCAGGAAAAAAAAGAACTGTGTTAAACGTTATTCGTCTCTTCCCTTCTTGTTCCAACAGTGAAAAGGTAAGAACTAAAGTCTATGAGCTAGTGAAGTATGAAACACTAAGCAGAAAATGAAAGAAAAATCAGCTTATACCCATGCTTAGATAGGAGTGTAGTATCAATTCTAAACCAAGTTCCAAAGTTTGAATGTTGTATACGACTGGACTTTATAGTTACTGAAGTAATATTGTAGTGCCTGAGAGTGACCAGAAACGCAGTGGAAATATCCAATAGCCTGTTGCTAAGGCAAGCTAATTTATTGAGTGGCTTTAAAGGCAGAACAGCTTTCAAAGTATGCAGTTGTATTAAAATTATAGACCACAACTTGTTTATTGTTATGAATTCCAGTTACACAAGTTATGTGACCTTGGGCAGGTAACACAATTACCTCGATTCTATTTGATGTCAGCAAATGGTGACAGATATGATGACGAGTCCCAAGATCTGGTGACGAGCTGAAAAAAGCCTGACAATAGTCACAAACAGAGACAAGTTAAACACTTATAAAATATTTTTAAAATGTTATACTTCTATTTTATAACTGAGTATAATCTGAAAAGATTATAAAGATAAATTGCAAGCAAATAATTAAGATTTTATATATAATATATAGGATCAATAAGACAGTTCATAAAAACACTTTTATTAAATAGAACAAAATGTAACCTCAAGAATTGTATAAAACTGCTCAAACTCTAATCTTACAGAGAAAAAATACAGCCATTTAAAAATAATTTTTGAGATAAAATGTGAAAGTATGTTAACATTTTAGCACTGGGAGAAAAGTTCACTGAACGTTCTAGTAGAGTTGGTTAAGAAATATCTTACTCTCCAATGCCTAAATAATTTGAAAATATTACTACCTTTAAAAAGCAACTAGCATACCACAATATGTACTTCTACAAAATGTTATGTATTGAGGATCTGGAAAAAAAATGTTATTGTTACACATGCATTATATTCTAAAATGCTCAGATCTAAGGAAGTCTAACAGTAGCCTATTTGGTTTCCATATTCAGAAGTAAAGATAAAATTTCCACAGAAATGCTCAATTGTAGTTGGGCTGTCACCACCAGTAAGGGACATAATTGAAGCTATACAAAAGACTAGTTATGAAGGGAAACATGAATGTTTGATAGTGACAACTACAAGTGATTTTTTTTTCGTTCTTTTGTTAGTTTTAAAGGGACCTAGGTGTGTATAGAGAGAGGGTTCCCCTTTTTTCGGTGTTCTCGATTGGTGATAATTCATCAACAGTGCAAAGAGTTATCTTTTATTTTAACAGGACACAATCAACAGTCTGTTTATATTAAACAGGACAATTGTAAAACAGAATTCTATTAATAAATACAAAACTCTAGAATAATATCTAAGTTAATTTTTCTCTACTCACTAAAAATTATTGATGGGAAAGTGGTATTTGGTAGGTTGGTTGGGAGATACATCAAATGACAAAAATGTTTTGGAGAAATTACTAAGAATAAAATTGTAATAAAGTATACATGAGTAACAAGGCAACAAATATAATTGTAATCTGACAAATTCAAGGAAATTGTACTTGATGTTATGTAGGATAGGATCTACTAGATACTATGTACATCCAACATGTAATGCAAGTTTCTAGCAATGTAAAAATATTTTTGTTTATTGAAGTATAATAGCAATGTATATATTTGGAATGCAGTATGTAATCTCAACCAATTTTTCTTTTAAAAATATAAGAAAAGCTAAATTAGTTCTGCAGTTTTTTTTTTTTCTATGTAATTCAGGATTACTTTGATTATAATAGTGCTTTAGTCTGTTTTCCATTGCTATAAAGGATTACATGAGGCTGGATTATTTATTTTAAAAATAGGCTTATTAGGCTAATTGTTCTGTAGACGTTTCAAGAGAAGCATGGTACCAGCATTTGTGTCTGTTGAGGGCTCAGGAAACTTCCATTTCTGGTAGAAAGGGAAGGGATGCAGGCATCACATGGTGAGAGGAACAAAAGGAGAGGGAAAGTATCAGCCTCTTTTTCACAATCAGATCTCATGGGAATTGATACAGTGAGAATTCACTCATTATCCCTAGGATGGCACCAAGCTGTTCATGAGACACCTGCCCTTGTGTCCCAAACACCGCCCACTAGGCTCACCCCCAACATTGGAGATCAATTTCAACATAAGTTTTGGAAGGGACAAATATCCAAACTATATCAAATGGTCAGAAAACTAAATTCAAAATATTTGAAGGAAAATTATTAATACATCTTCTGCTGGGACAGTTTCATAGAAGGGTGAGGATGACATGTGTATCTTATTGCTTTTTAAATTTATTGGCACTGCATTAATTGACAAGAAATTACATTTGGATCAGGCTCCTCTTCTGGATCAGTAAGACTGCTATGGCTCATGAAAATTTCTCCGTGAAACCCAAGCTTCACTGTTTAGAGAAGAGGGGATCCACAACAGAAATTTGGGGAGCTTGTTGACCAGCCTTAGGGACATATAATCTAAGCTAGAGTTGGAACATAACCCGAAGCACATGACCTAAAAGTGAGGAAGACATGATTCTCTAGGAGAAAATAATGATGCAATCAACTTTGTCAATAAATAAAGGTGTCAAGAAAAAGCACACATACACACACACACACAAAGCAACAATTTACTGCTGCAACATTTTAGAAGTGACCATATAATTGGTATGCATCGTATATTAGTGTGTATCACTTCAAATGTTTCATGTTTATTCATCCACGCTTTTCTCATTGGATGCTGGAGAAAAATAAACGAAGTTGATGTCTGTCAATTGAAATCATTTAGAAAAGATGAGAAACTAATATGAAAATGGTTATGTGGCATTTAGTCAGGTAGCTAGTTAGTAGCAGGATTTTAGTCAAGTTCTGTCTGCACTCTAAAATACAAGAACTTTACATTATTCTGTACTGTCCCCAGTAGGCATTGAATCAATTTTGAATGAAACAATAAATAAATGAATAAGTAACTGCCTGAAATAAAAACTGTAGTTTCCCTGAAGCAGACAGGAACACCACTTCCATGACCTAATCTAAACCACTTGATTACTTGTGAACTATATAATCTTGAAAACAAACAAACGAACAAACAAACAAACAAACAAACAAAACGGAATGATCATAACCACAATCTCTTCCAGTGTAGTCACTCTTACCTTGGTAAGAATAACTAAAATTCAGCAAGATTGAATAAACCACAACAATTGACCAACACCAAAATAAAAAGATAGAATCAAAGTGTTCTTTATTAGAAAACCTTAGGGAAAGAAGTTTGCTGGACACAATGAGGATGTGATCATAGCATACATCCATTTTTGTCAGCAGCTTAAAGTCATTGATACACATTTATTCTGTGAATATTGATGGAAAAGAAGTAAGTAGAAAAGTACAGGTAAGTTTGATTTTTGTGTCATATTTTTTTAATCCAAGGATACAGTGGAATCAATGTTTCCCTACACCTTTTTCTCCATGTTTTCATACTCAAACACTATTTCTCTTCATTTTGCACCTCTAATTATCAATCCCCGGTAGGAAATTATTTATTCAGTAATTTCTCTAGAAAGTAGAAAGCAACCAAGTAAACCTTATGGGATGAGTCTTTGAGACTCAACAAAGAAACAGCTTATTTTATTTATTTTTAATTTTCCTTCCTTGCAGCTCCAGCTAAAGGGAGAAGCTGCTTATTTTAAAGAAGAGTTTTAGGGAGGATGGCTTGAGCTCAGGAGTTTGAGGCTGCAGTGAACGGTGATCATGCCACTGCACTCCAGCTGGATGAAAGGGTAAGGCTCTGTCTCTAGAAATAAAAAATAAAATAAATAAATAAAGAAGTGCTTTAGACTACTTTTATGAAATACAAATTCTACATAATTGCCATAGGGGACAAATTTTTAAATTAATTAACATGTATACTCTGAACATAAAGAAAGTACCATTTTGTCCACAGTTAATAACAACAAGAGTTAAAATCATCTAGCTAAAGATTTATTGCTTCTAGAATCTTGAAACTTTTGATAAAGTCTTTAGTGACATTCATAGCCATGGTCCACTTTGAATTTAAGTTATAAAATTTTATAATTCTAATAAATAATAATCTGAGCTGTGATGTCATAGGTAGGATTTTATCTATTCAAAGTAAATCATATGTGGAGTGCAGGATTTCACTCAGTTGCATTTCTACAACTTGACACTACGTGCTGCTCAGGGTTTTTGAGAAGTTCTCAGGTTCTCTGTCTTATTTAATGATAACCACCTACTATAAGATCTTATCACTCTGTAGCACATGTAACTTGTACATTAATTTTTGAGAGTTCTTTTACATGCCCCTTATGTGCTATCAACAAATTTTTTTTTTTAAGAATCAAAGAAAAACAAAGCACTCTTCTGATCATTTTGTTTGAATTGAAAGAACATACACCCTGAAGATGTTTGCAGTTTAATTGACATGTGAGAGATGCATAAAAGTCATCTGCCAATATGAGACTGTATTAGCTGTCAAGTAAACGCAGGCACAGGGTCAATTATAATCTTTCTAAAAGAGCACAATCACTTGAGAATAGACTCCAGGATAGCTATCTGGCAGTGTAGGTGATTCAACTTCATGGACAAGGGACCATAGATGTCAACTTTCTACGAATGAAATCCTGTCTTGGCTATGTATGATCTGGAGAAAATTATTTACATCTCTGTCCTTCAATTTCTCATATTAAAATGAATACTTATATTAAAAATAGCCTATATCATTGTTATACATATTAATTATATAATAAAAACCACTTAACATAGTTAATGATCCATAAATATGAGCAGCATTATTTGGAAGATGAGAAAGTTTCAGTAGCTTAAGAATGGGAGAATTTATCTTTGTCTCTTTAAAGCACTAAGCTTTAAACACTATAATGTGTTGAAGTAGACCTAAGCCAGTTGTAACCTTCTTTTATATTATGTATCTTCCTATGAATGTTTCTTCTAAGACAAAAACAAAAAAAAAATTTTATTGATCAATTAAAGTGCATCTTAAAATTTATAAAACCTTCCTAGATAGACTCATATTTTCTAGAGATTTATCATAGTTGGTAAAACGGTGGTTATTGAAATGGTGGCTAAGAGATATCCTTGCCTCTTTTGCATTCCTAGAACAATAGTGTAGTTATTTTTGTGGCATTGTGCTAATATGAATGAAACAATTGTACTGAAATTAAGCTTTTGTGTTAGCATGATATAATGTAGGCTAAAAAAAACTATTAGATGGAAAATTCACCATTACAATTTTATTAATTGTTTAAAAGCCTGAGAATTTTCTTTTTATTACTATAGGAACTCCATTTCACAAAGCTATTATATACTGCTTAATGAACAATTAAAGTGATTTAAAATAGAAAACAAATATGATCACAGTCTGTAAATTCAGAAAAGTATTTTATAAAATGCAATAGAAAATGGTGTCATAAAGTTTTGAGGGCTTTCACTAGTTTCATTATAAGGCTATGATCCACGGACTTGAACATATTGTATACAAGAGCTTGAGATATTACATTTGTCTTTCTGCTCCCTGAAATACAGATTTGGAGAAGTTGGTCTAGGACAGATCTGGCAAATTAAAAAAAAAGTGTGTATGTGTGAATGTACACTTACATACATATATTTGTGTGCATATTTATAAATACATACACATACACACTCATATCATTTGTAGCATATGTTGAAAGTATTTATCAACAAATTTATTTTATTACCATTACGCTATAAATTTCTTAGTCTTTTTTCAAAAACTATCCAAGCTGTAATAGAAAGACTGTAGCTTATTCAACTAAAATGAATTCCCCTGTGAGATCCATGAGATTCTAATTTATCAGTTTTTTCATTCAATACTGTATAGATGTGCATCAAAATTTTATAAAAATATTTTTATGTGAAAGATCAAAATTGTGGGGTTACCTGATATATATTTATCTCAGAACCTTTTAAAAACTTAAATAAGGCTGGGCATAGTGGCTCATGCCTGTAATCCCAGCACTTTGGGAGGCCGAGGCAGGCGGATCACCTGAGGTCGGGAATTCAAGACCAGCCTGACCAACATGGAGAAACCCCACCTCTATTAAAAATACAAAATTAGCCGGGCATAGTGGTGCATGCCTGTAATCCCAGCTACCCGAGAGGCTGAGGGAGGAGAATGGCTTGAATCCGGGAGGCAGAGGTTGCAGTGAGCAGAGATCACGCCATCACTCTGCAGTCTGGGCAACAAGAGCAAAACTCCATTTCCAAAAAAAAATAAAATAATTAAAAACAATAAATAAAAATATAAGATATGAAATTTTGTTTGTTCATATTTAGAGACATAATCTTCCTGTCACCCAGACTGGAGTACAGTGGCACATCATAGCTTGCTACAGTCTCAAACTCCTGGGCACAAGCAATTCTCCCACCTCAGCCTCCCAAGTGGCTGGAATTATAGGTAGGCGCAACAATACCCGGTTAATTTTTTAAAGTTTTTTTTTTTTATAGTGGCAGGATCTCACTGCATTGCCCAGACAGGGCTTGAATTCCTGTTCCCAAGCGATCCTCCTAGCTCAGCTTCCCAAAGTCCTAAGACTACAGGTGTCAGCCACCATGTCTGGCTTTATTGAAACATTTTGAATGTCTTATTTTCAAATAATTTTAAAATAATACAATTATTTTGGTGGATTATTTCATTAAAGAGTTCAAAAGAAATTTCTGTTGAGTTTTAATAATTTTTCTCCACTATGAGAAGAAAGGAAAAATATTTATTTATTCATGGGTAACATTGATATGGATAAGTATAATAACATTTTAGAAATTTAAAAATACAGTTATCTTTGTGAAGAATAAAGTTATACCTGTTAGCCACAAGCAAATCAGAGAAAAATTCACTACAAGACAGAAATCAAATTAAAAATCGATACACAAATCTTTCTCTCTCTCTCTGTCTCTCTTTCACACCACACTCTTTCTCTCTCTCTCTCACACACACAATAAGTTGTATAAATATAATACAGGATCTTTGCACTGGAAAGAGTATTACATGTGGCAAAATGCTGAAGAGCAAACTCAAATTGATTTTTCAGGATATGTATTTAAAATAGTAATAAACACTACTGAAAACTCAAAATAATATAAGTAAGTTTCCATTGGTTTTTGATAAGTCAATTTGAGTTAAGATTATAAATATGTGGACAAGTCCAGGCTTGAAAATTTGGCAAGCAAGGCATATCCAACTGTCAGTGTAGAATTGCAAAATAAGTAACAGAGAGATGTATAGAAAGTTGTCTCTACAGCTCATGATAGGAACAGAGTCATTGTTGTTCTTTAGCGCCAATAGTCCAGAAAAAGAATGAAACATCGATCGGAGATAACGAAAAGTAACCTGGGAGGGGACAATAAAGTTCTTTAACAACTTTGCATCTGTCATTCACTATACCTAAATGAGGTGTCCTTCAGAAAGTGATGGTTGTTGCTTCCCTTCTACCTTCCAAGTCTAATGGAAATTCCTCTTTTGATCATTTTTAACTGGAGACTATTTGGAAGGAAATTCTGGATGTCATACTCTCAATTTCATCAGATTTACCCACTACAGAATCACTACTGTCTATTACTTGTCCACTAGGCTAATCCACACCTTTTACAACCATACTTAATTTCCAAATAAAATAGCAAAATCACACTACCACCTTATATGGTACAACTATTATAAAGGCTTGGTTTTTACCCTAATTGTATAATAGAAACTTTAAATATAATATAATGGATTAGAATAGTAATAACCGAGCTGGTGAAACTGTTCTAATGGAGGTTGAGGCACAAGAATGTTTTGAACCCAGGAACTGGAGGTTGCAGTGAGTCAAGCTTGTGCCACTGCACTCCAGCCTGGGTGACAGAGTGAGGCTCTTTCTAAAATAAATAAATAAATAAAAATAAAAAATAAAAAATAAAAAAAGACAAGAATGACAGCAAAGTTTTAAACCTAAACAACAGAAAGGATGCAGTGTCCATTACTTGGAATGAAGAAAATTATGGAAAAATTATGTTGGGTTGGAAGAGAACAAAAATTCCATTGTGCATGTTCTAAAATTGAGATGAATATTCCATGTTGCTATGTGAAGTATGTGGCTGAATATCTGAATCTAGAGTTCAGTACAGAGTTCTGGGTGGAATCATAAGAAGAAAGATTTAGTGGGATCACCCGGAGAGTGACTATAGATAGAGACTAGGACCAAGTAGAGTACTTCAAATTTAAGAGACAAAATACATAAGGTGAATCAAACAAAAGTTATGATTAAAAATCTTGTAATGAGGTAAGAAGAAAGGCAGAAGAGTAAAATATCCTAAAAAATATTCACTATTAACTGTTTCGTTTTCCAAAAAATGAAGGAATGAACAATAGAAAATGCTGCTGACATGGCAATAAATGGACGGTCAGAGGCATGACCATTGGATTTACCTATGTGAAAATCTTTTGTGATTTGCAAAGATCACTTGTGGTGAGGCAATATGAGTGAAAGCTTGATTGGACTGAGATCAATAGAGAATGAAGGTGGAGGGGACTGAAGATAATAAATTACACTACTTTTTTTTTTTTTCAAAGGACATTTCTGTAAAGGAAAACTAAAAATATAAGGAGGGGAGTGTGTAACAGGAATGGGTAGTTTGATAAAAATATATTTTTAATGGAAGAAATAACATCATAGGAGACTTCTTTGAGGAGGAAAAAGTGATGCAAACTAGAGCACAAGTGGTAGAGTTGACCTTAGTGAGAAAAGAGCATGCAATATTCAACAATATAAATCCTCATTTGTGTAGGAGTTTCATTTTATTTTGTTTCTTCACTGAGCGTACCATCCTTGTCTAACATGGAGCCAGATGTTTAGCAGGTACACAATAAATATTTGCTAAGTAAAACAATAGTAATAAGGTGGATGATAAAATATTATTAACACAGACAATGAAAATATGTTGGTAGGTAACATTTTATGGAAAATCTCCTGTTGGCACTTCTATTTTATGAGGGAAACAGAAAACATGGTCAATACTTCAAAGAGAGAATTGGAGAGGATGTTTTAGAAGTTTCAGGATAGACAAGTTACAAAATATGAAATGTATATTTGTCCTGTATGAAATATTCAAGTTATATTGCTAAATGAAAAGGCAAGGAGGGGGGGACTAAAAACATTGCTAAAATGAACTCTGTTCATGAAAACTTGAAAGTCTACTTTATTTTATTCTTACTAAAATATATAATTATTTTTAGTATTTTTAGAGTGGGGCTGAATTTAGGGAACCTAATTAGGACTACTGGAGAAGATACTTTAAAAAATTAAATACAAACTGCTCTATATGGTTTGAGAATTTATCTTTTCTATATATATAAATTTTTTAATTGAAATTTGAAAAATGTTGACAAAAAAAAATTTAATGGAGCCTGTACTAAATTTTAAGTACAAAAGTAGCAAACATTTTTGACTATTTTGTAGATGTGATTGTCCTTTCACACTTTCTCCTCAAAAGTGTCTTCAATTTTGAAGATGAGCATCTGAGGCTCAAGGAAGCAAGATAATTTGTTTGCAGCATACCGTTAGTAAGTAGTGGTATTCAAATCACAGTTGTTAGTAGATAATAAAGCATTTTTGAATAAACACACTATTTGTTTTTGGAAATACTTATAACAGCATTTTAGATAACTGTAAATAAAGTAGGACATTTTAATATATGCTAAATTTGTAAGTTAACAAAATATAATTCAAAATATGAACATCATACAAGTTTCAATTAAGTGTATATACTATTATATTCTACTTACCAATACCAACACCCAGATAGGAAATGTAGCTGTGGAAAAGAATCATCTTTTTGTTTCCTTCTGGTGGTCCTGGGCTTTCAATTTTTGTTTTTGTTTTTGTTTTATCTAAAGATCAATAGTAAATTACAAAACCTTTCTAATGTCCATTTCTAATGCTTAGGATTCCTTTTTTGTATCGTTTTAAGACACTGTCTGTCACCCAGGCTGGAGTGCAGTGGTGCGATCACAGCTCACTGAACACTTGACCTCCCAGGATCAAGCAATTCTCCCACCTCAGCCTCTTGGAGTAGCTGGGATTACAGGTGTGTGCCACCTGTGCCTGGCTAATTTTTGTATGTTTTGTAAAGATGGGGTTTCCTCATGTTGCCCAGGCTTGTCTCGAACTCCTGGGCTCAAACAATCCCCTCCCAAAGTGCTGAGGTTAGGTATGAGTCACTGCACCAGTCCTGACTGGTGTTCAAAGTTTAAACTGATGAAAGTATTAGGTCAAGGCTAAGGAAAGAAAAAAACAAAAACAAAATATCACAGTAATATAGTCTTTAAATTAAAAAAAAAAAAACTAAAATACATGTTGCATGTAACACTCAGAAATACTGAATATTCAGAAAATATTCAGATTTTTTCCAACTCCACATATTGAAACATAACATTTCTTAACTAGTTCACTTAATTGTCCATCCTTTAAAATTAGAATTAGATTTATATATGCATTTTTATAAAGGCATGCTTACATTTTTAATCACGTTCAGGTCTGTATTACTCTGTTTTAATGCTGCTGATAAAGATATACCCAAGACTGGGTAATTTATAAAGAAAAATGGATTTAATAAACATCAGGTTGGCCTTATTTTCATGTCTTGTATTATTTATATGTTACGTTTTAGAAGATCAGAGGTCTCTGAAGCACTTAGAATTATTAAGTACCATCATAAGGTATGTGGATTTTCTGTACTCATGATCATTAGTAGTGGTTTAACTTAGGTTTGGTTACTGAAAGAGCATATGCAAGGCACTTACCTGGTAAGCAAAACTAAGACTTGACAGTGAATTTTTTGTGAGGCAATTATGGAATACAGTTTTAAGGTCATAAATCTTAGACTATCAAAATCAACAACTAATAATGTCATGAATCTGAAAAATCATTTCTTTACCTTTAACTTAATAATTATAATGCAGAGAATGACCTTGATTTACTGGATATTTGTAACTATTCTAATCACCTATCAGAGTAATCCTGTAAAATAAAACTGTAGGATATGAAATTTGTATCCTGTTTTTCATTAAATAATTTTTCCTTTTTGTTTAAATTATATAAATCTAGTATTTTAGAATAGCCAATCTTTGCATTCTTGCATTTTTAATCACTTTCAGGTCTGTATTAGTCTGTTTTAATGCTGCTGATAAAGACATACCCAAGACTGGGTAATTTACAAAGAAAAACAGATTTAATAAACACAGTTCCACATGGTTGGCGAGGCCTCACAGTCATGATGGAAGGTGAAAGGCACTTCTTACATAGCAGCAGGCAAGAGACAAATGAGAGCCTGAGAGTCAACAACAGGGGAAACCCTTTATAAAATCATCAGACCTCGTGAAATTTACTCAGTACCATGAGAATAGTATGAGGGAAACCATCACTATGATTCAATTATCTCCCACCAGGTCCCTCCCACAACACGTGGGAATTATGGGAGCTACAATTTAAGAGGAGATTTTGGTGGGAACACAGTGAAATCACATCAAGAATTTATGATGCCATAACTCTCTTTTCTTAAAAATAACTAAGGAGAAAATACTGTATATTAACCCTTCATAGCTTCTAAAGTACACAATACAGCTGTCAAAACGAGAAATGAACAACAGATAATTAGAAATAAAGTAAAACTCTATCTTCTCTTAATGTCCATAGGTACGCAGATACATGTAAAATGCAAAGTAAATCATAATAGTGTATCTTAATATTAGAATAAACATCCAAGTTTATTTTTTTTAAATTGTACACTCTGGTAATGAACTTGTAATACATTTTTTCTTCGGTAGGGAATACAAGTCTCAAGGAGTTAAGATATGTATGCAAAATTACAGAATCATTCAATAACACTGTGGACAGTATATTTTGTAATCTAGACATAATTTTTCAGAATATTTGTTCTTATATAAATAGAATAGTGTTTGTTGTAATTTACCACTCTGGCATTAGACAATAAAAGAAACTAAAATATCAACAGTCTCAATGTTTTTCATGTGAATTGTGATATGCAGAAGAAAGGCCCCCAAAAGATTTCTATGCCCTAATCCCTGAAACCTGTGAATTTTCACATTGAATGTGTATGTTACATGCAAAAGGAACATTGTAGATGATTGAGGTTAAGGGCCATGAGATGGAGAGAACAGCCAGAATTTTCTGGACATGCAATCTAATCACATGTATCCTTAAAAGCTAAGAATATTTCCTTCTTGTAATGAGAGAGGAAATGTGACCACAGAAGGGTGAGAGATGCAGTGTGTCTGGCTTTGAAGATAAAAGGGATGGTATCACAAGTCAAGGAATCTAAGTGACCTCTAGAAACTGGAAAGGGCAAGAAAATGTATTGTCTCCTACAGCTTCCATAAAAGATCATGTCCTGCTAATGAAACGGGAACGGTTCCCTTGTCCCTCCTCAGGGCGTGCAACAGGGGAAGTGGCTCGCTTCTTCAGTGCCCCACTGCTCAGACCTCTAGGGGGAGCATACAGACAGACAGGTTGTGGGGCTACGACCCCGCACCGGCATCTGGGAGTGGATGTTTACAGTTTCTGAAGCTCCAGGGGCTGTGTGCTACCGTGTGCTTTTTTAGTTTTGCCATCTATGGGCAGCTTGTGTTAACCAGCTCAATTAGACCCTCTACCTTGTCACAAGGACAGAGGGCTTTCTGTATCCCAGGTTCTTGCCTTGGTGTACCAGAAGAATAAGATCGCATGTGGGATTGGAGAAAGAGTGCAAGGCTTTATTGAGTGGAAGTAGCTCTCAGCAGATCGGGGAGCCAGAAGGAGATGGTTTTCCCCTGGAGTCAAGCTGCTCAGCCACCTGGGCTCTCCTCCTACCTCTCCGGCCAAACTCTGTGAGTCCACAGGTGGATGGCCTGCCACCGTGCTGGCATCTGTCCGGTGTACCCTTCTACCGGCATGTGCCCCTTAACATCCTCTCAACATCCAACTCCTTGTGTCTCTGCCAACTAGGGTCTCAGGGTTTTTAAAGGCACAGGATTGGGACATGGTGGGCCAGGGTGGTCTTGGAAAATGCAATATTTGGGCACGAAGGCAGAAGGGCCTATCCTCACCTAGGTCCATGGGCAAGGCCCGGGCATGGAGTCCTCACCAGGGACCTACCATTCTCTACCCAGCACTTCCCTGCCCCTCTTCCATATCACTGACACCTTGATTTTAGCCCAATGGAACCTATGTTGGATTTCCAACTTATAGAACTCTTAAGATAATAAATCTGTGTTGTTTAAGTTACCGCATTTGTGGTCATTTGTTGTAACAACAGAAATGGATTATGTCTAAGCAATTTAATACCACAGTATTCAAATCATATGTGCCAAATTTAAATATTACTGCCTATGTTGTACATAATTTTCCATAGTAATAGATACTATAGAGAATTTTCTCAAATTTGAGTATTCATATTGAAAACTGCCAAAATATATGTTGCCATATATAATGCTATAAATATGACAACAATTTATAGCATAGCAATACAAATTATTTAATAACTTACAAAGGCATGATTATTCTCTTTTGAAAAAGTCTGGTATCATGCATAGGAATTTGCAGCACTTTTACATAACAATTTTTAGGGATGTTTTTACATGAGAAAATATTTATCTAAAGACTGATGGCTGTATTAAAATAATTTATCATCACTTATTTAAGAACATTTTTTAAAGTAATTTGTGATGTGTTTAATGCATGCCATTATACATAATTTTACATAAATATATATGTACTTAATATATTTCACTAGATCTTTTTACCTTAAGAAAAAGTACTAGAAGTTAAATTTTTCCTCAGAAAGATATTGCTTTAATCCCAATATCGTTCTTTAAACTGGATATTAAGTACAGAGGCCCTTCTCTTTGTTACATATCCTCTGTTTGCACAAATTGAAACTAATTGGGAAAAAGTCAGTATATTCTAAAATAAAATTAACGATTCAAATTATTTGCAAGTATATGGAAAACCAATTGACATAATCAATCAATATCTTGAGGTATGATTGCACAGAAAATAATAGTTATTAAAAGTATTTCATTTTGTACTTGTACAGTGATTGTTTTCCCTGCCTCAGCTACAATGATTTTACTGTTAAACACTTTATTTCTTATCTTCTTTCAGTTAACCTTGCCTAGAAATTGAGAAAATAATAAAAATGCCATGTTTTTAATAATCAAAGTATAATATAGCAGGAAATTCAAATTATTAGAAAAATTTTAACATAAATGTATTAATATGTAAATGTTAATTTATTATACGTGAATTTTATTTATTTGTTTAAATAGTGAAAATTACCTAGACAACACGAGCAAACAAACAAAAAGCACTGGAAAAATTCTATATCCATAAATATACTATTACAAGAAGACCACATTTTCAAATTGCAGCATGGAGATAAAAATCTACCTTGGAGATCGGGCACAGTGGCTCATGGCTATAATTTCAGCACTTCGGGAGGCCGAGGTGGAAGAATCACTTGAACTCAGGAGTTCAGGACCAGCCTGGGCAACAGAGTGAGACCTCATCTCTACAAAAATTTAAAAAATTACTTGAGCATTGTGGCAGATGCATGTAGTCCTAGCTAATCTGAAGGCTAAGATGGGAGGATCGCTTGAACCCAGAAGGTCCAGGCTGCAGCGAGCCATGATCATACCACTGCACTCCAGAGTGAGTGACAGAGTGAGACCTTGTAAAGGAAAAATAAATACATTTGGTAGAGGAAGTCCATATCCATAATCAGCCTCTTCTTTCTAGCTTCTTCATGCTTTTATTAAGGCTAAAATTCTGTTATGTCTAATATAAATATCTGCAATTTTGGGGAAAGCAAACAATTTCCTCCCATAGCATCAATTCCACATATTTCTACTAATGAATAGAAGAAACCTCTTCTCCCTTTTTGTGCATTGAAAAGGCTCCTGTGACTTCTTGGTAATCATAATTAAAATAGAAAATGGTAACAAGAGCAACACTATAAGAACAACAACCACCAAAAAAAAAAAAAAAAACCCAAATCAGTTAAACCTTTACATACTCAACGTACAGACTGCAGTGTTTTTAACTCTACAATTATTTTTTTCTATAGGTTTATTAGATCTTTTCACTCTAATTAGAACTTTTTGTTTTATTTTATTCAAAACTTTAACAATTCAAGTACAGATTTATAGAAAATTATTTTACCCTAGCAAGTAGAATTTGTTGTTGTTGTTGTTGTTGTTGTTTTGAGATGGGGACTTGCTTATGTTACCCAGGCTGGAGTGCAGTGGCGCCATACTGGCTTACTTCAACCTCCATCTCCCACATCAGCCTCCTGAGTAGCAGAAGATGGTGCTACAGGCCCGCATTACTATGCCCAGAAAATTTTTTGTATTTATGTCGAGACAAGCTTTCCTCATGTTGCCCAGTCTGGTCTGGAACTCATGGGCTCAAGCAATTTGTCCTCCTTGGCCCTCAAAATGTAGGGACTAAATGCATGAGCCACCACACTCACCCTAGAAGTAGATTTTTAAATAAACTCTATAATGTGAACAATTGAGAGCATTGTGCATTTTTAGGTTTTAGTTTTTCAATTTGTACGCATTGTGTTTACAATTATCTATCCTACATTATTTGCACATTAATTAGGTTTTTCCTATATTTTAAAATGGGTGTATTTCTTTTTTCTCAATATCTAGAGATAATGTGAATATTGATTCCTTTACCATTGAGTTGAATATTTATAATTAGAATTATATATATATTTTACTTATAACAACATTTACCTCCTCCTTTGTGAATTAAGAATGCTAGCATGGACTTTGCATGCTGGAAATAATGTATAAGCACCCTCATAATTAATTATCAAGGCTATTTATTATTTAGAAGAAAAGTGCCGGCAATCAATGTCTTTAAACACAGTCTTTAAAAAAATATACTGAAACTGTATTATTTACTGTATCAATCTGTCTTCCTAGTAGAAACATAGTAAAATAAACTGTCAGAGAATTATTTTCTGCTCATGTAAAATAAAACATTACATGTCATTTTGGGATATGTAAATGACCTGAAGAACCTGTAAAATAAATATAATATGTACAAAGGCAATACCACAGTCAAAATAATGTTATTTAAAATAGTTTGTTTAATGTTAAGCAGTGAAAAGTATTTGGGCACTATGTCTGGAGGAAAAAGAGTGGGTGAAAAATTATAGTTTATCAAATACAAATTTCAAAAATAGACTTATCCATTCTCACTAACTCAAGACCTAGTGTTTTTCTATGCTATTTATTTTAAGCATTAAAAAAAAAAAACATTAAAAATATCTGCTAAACCTAGGAAGCACATATAATACAATTCAACAAATTTCATAAAAATTGATTTATCTATAAAATGTATTTGTTTTGAATTTTCAATATTGTATTAAATTTGCAAATTCGTTCATATTAAATCTCAGTATGTACTTTTTATTTGTATTCATGGAAGAGTTTTCAGTGTGAAATACCATGGTTTCAACAGCCAGCAAGTTTCAGATTCTCTTAAACTGAAGAATTGTCTATCATTTTCATTAAAGGTAAACCAGTATAGTTTCAGCTTTTGAGGGATAAACAAGCATTTTCCCATTATGATTTTTAGAAAAAGACAAAAAATGAAGAACAGTAAGAAGATAAAAGTAAAGATGTGAAACCAAAAATAAAGAGTAAATAATATATATGTCTTTAAAGAAAAATTTATCTTTAAATCAGTTATTGTGTTAAGAATTTTCATTAATTTTGTTTTAGAATTTTTGATCCACTTTCACTATTTTTAATTATTAAAGGGCGGTTAATAATTGCTTTAAGAAAGAGTAATTGAAATTATCAACTACAAAAACATATTTTTAATTTTACTGCTGAAAACATTTAAGTGAGTTCAAATTGCTTTAGAAGAATAGCTAAATTCTTTAACACGAAAAATGAAGTTTGCCTGACAGTTGCTTACTTATTCTCAGTTCTGAACAGCCCCTATATTAATCTCTGCATTCAAAATACAAACATCTAAAAATCTCCTAACTACAGAAATATTTCCCTGATGAAGCTAGTAAATCATAAACAGTATCACAACCTGAGACAAGGCAATTATTAACCTTATCAATTTAAAATATGCAGGAGTGGTAGTGTTTTCACATTCCTTTTTATTTCACAGGTCTGGTACCTAGAAAAAGGAGATATATGCTGATGAATTAAATTATTACATATAGGACATTTTCTCTCTTGCCATATACTATAGCCACTAGGTTTCTTAAGGTTCTGAAGAAATAACAGGTCACATTTGGGAATACTGCTCGAATATATTTATGTAGGGATATGAATTTTTCCAGTTTTGAAATGGTGTGCAAAAAATGAAAAGGCTCAACAGCAGGCACAGTCTGTAATAGAGTAGCTTTGCCATCTGGGCTATATGACATGGCAGACACTATGGCCCTAAAAACATCTGTGGTGAGAAAAGGTATGAAATTGAGTTAATGCAATCCTAATTAGGAGAAACACAACATAAACCCCATGAGTGATGAAGCAATACCAAGCTATCAGCAGGAGATTATTATACACCATTCAAATACACCTGACCATGGAACGCCAAGTGACTACACAGTCAGAACTGAGCATCACAAGTTGAGTTCTTTTAGATCACCAAGCCACAATGTTAGGTGAAGTCATCAACATTCCATATTAAGATGAAGATGTATACTTGAGATTCAGCATAAAGAGGCTTTGAGGGCACAAGTAAGTTGTACAAACAGATGGGCACTGTTTTTATTTTTCAATAGTGTGCACTTATGCTTGCCCACTAGGTCATCCCCATGACCATATGAGTGCATTCTTATGGCAAACTGATGGAGAAAAAGTTAGGTTCAGCTCGTGAGCAGATCGACTGAGAATGTCAGTGGAAACAAAACAGAAACTACTGCTGCATACAGCCCAATATGTGCCCTGAAAGAGGGTAGAATAGAGAAATTTTTGCAATAGGCAAAACTTTGACTAGGGTACCTAACCAGCCACTCTGTGCAGTAAAAGAAATAACTCATAATAAATACATACCGACTTCTTTTTAAAAATTTGTAAATTTACAGGGTAGAAATATAGCTTTTTAGCATGGATATGTTGCCTAGGGGTGAAGTCTGAGATTTTTTGTGTCACTCCTACATGTACCTATTAAGTAATTTCTCATCCCTTACCCCACTCTTACCCTCTCACTCTTCTGAGTCTTCAGTGTCTATTATTCAACACTTTATGCCCATATGTATGCATTCTTTACCTTCCACTTATAAGTGAGAAAATAGAGTATTTGACTTTCTGTTTCTGAGTTTTTTCATCTGAGATAATGGCCTCTGGTTTCATCCATGTTGGTGAAAAATATGTAATTTCATTCTTATTCATGGCTGAGTAGCTTTTCATAGCATATATGTACTATATATATCTATGATGTTTACTTTATCCAGTCATTCATTGATAAACATTTAGGTTGACCCCATCTCTTTGTTATTGTGAATGGTGCTGCAATGAACATATGCTTGCAAGTATCTTTTTATATAATGATTTACTTCCTTTTGGGTAGATACTCAGTAGTAGGAATTGCTGGATTGAATGGTAGTTCTATTTTTAGTTCTTTGGGAAATCTCCATACTGTTTTCCATAGAGGTTTTACTCATTTGCATTTCTACCAACAGGTATAAACTTTCCCTTTCCTGGCATGCTCACTAACATCTGTTATTTTTTGACTTTTTAATACTAGCCATCCTGATTTGTGTCAGATTGGTGTCAAATTAGTGTCAAACCTCATTGTGCTTTTAATTTGAATATTTCTGATAACTATTAATGTTGAGCATTTTTTCACATGCTTATTGGCCATGAATATGTCTTCATTGGAAAAAACAAGAAATGGGGAAAGGATTCCCTATTTAACAAATGGTGTTGATAAAACTGGCTAGCCATAAGTAGAAAGCTGAAACTGAATCCCTTCCTTACACCTTATACAAAAATTAATTCAAGATGGATTAGAGACTTAAATGTTAGACCTAAAACCATAAAAACCCTAGAAGAAAACCTAGGCAATACCATTCAGGACATACAGGACATAGGCATGGGCAAGGACTTCATGTCTAAAACACCAAAAGCAATGGCAACAAAAGCCAAAATTGACAAATGGGATCTAATTAAACTAAAGAGCTTCTGCACAGTAAAAGAAATTACCATCAGAGTAAACAGGCAACCTACGGATTGGAGAAAATTTTTGCAATTTGCTCATCTGACAAAGGGCTAATATCTAGAATCTACAAAGAACTCAAACAAATTTACAAGAAAATAACAAGCCCATCAAAAAATGGACAAAGGATATGAACAGGCACTTCTCAAAAGAAGACATTTATGCAGCCAACAGACACACAGAAAAATGCTCATCTTCACCAGCCATCAGAGAAATGCAAATCAAAACCACAATGAGATACCATCTCACACCCATTAGAATGGCGATCATTAAAAAGTCAGTAAAAAACAGGTGCTGGAGAGGATGTGGAGAAATAGGAACACTTTTACGCTGTTGGTGGGACTGTAAACTAGTTCAACCATTGTAGAAGATAGTGTGGCGATACCTCAAGGATCTAGAACTAGAAATACCATTTGACCCAGCCATCCCATCATGTGGTATATACCCAAAGGATTATAAATCATGTTGCTGGCCCGGCGCAGTGGCTCAAGCCTGTAATCCCAGCACTTTGGGAGGCCGAGACAGGTGGATCACCAGGTCAGGAGATCGAGACCACCTTGACTAATGCGGTGAAACCCCGTCTCTACTAAAAAATACAAAAAAAACTAGCTGGGCGAGGTGGTGGGTGCCTGTAGTCCCAGCTACTGCGGAGGCTGAGGCAAGAGAATGGCGTAAACCCGTTAGGCGGAGCTTGCAATGAGCTGAGATCCAGCCACTGCACTGCAGCCTGGGTGACAGAGCGAGACTCTGCTCAAAAGAAAAAAAAAAAAAATCATGCTGCTATAAAGACCTATGCACACGTATATTTATTGCGGCACTATTCACAATAGCAAAGACTTGGAACCAACCCAAATGTCCATCAATGACAGGTTGGATTAAGAAAATGTGGCACATATACACTGCAGAATACTATGCAATCATGAAAAGGGATGAGTTCCTGTCCTTTGTAGGGACATGGATGCAGCTGGAAACCATCAGTCTCAGCAAACTATTGCAAGAACAGAAAACCAAACATCTTACGTTCTCACTCATAGGTGGGAATTGAACAATGAAAAGACTTGGACACAGGAAGGGGAACATCACACACCCAGGGCCTGTTGTGGGGTGGAAGGAGGGGGAGGGATAGCATTAGGAGATATACCTAATGTAAATGACAAGTTAATGGGTGTAGCACACCAACATGGCACATGTATACACACGTAACAAACCTGCACGTTGTGCACATGTACTCTAGAACATAAAGTATAATTTAAAAAATAAGCATAATACATTTATGCTTTATTTCTTAAGAAATTTAGACTCCGCATGGATAGATACAGGTTCTTGTAGGGGAAGCTTTTCCAACATGGGGTAAACATCTCAACTTTAAGTTCTACCTGCCACCAAATTACTTTGAGTTCCTCATATCAAGAGAACACTAGGCATAAAAAAAAAAAAAAAAAAAAAAAGACTCACTATCCGGCAGAGCTAATTGGCACTTATCATCAAGAGGAGACAATGCGCCGGGCGCGGTGGCTCACGCCTGTAATCCCAGCACTTTGGGAGGCCGAGACGGGTGGATCACGAGATCAGAAGATCGAGACCATCTTGGCTAACACGGTGAAACTCCGTCTCTACTAAAAATACAAAAAAAATAGCCGGGTGCGGTGGCGGGCGCCTGTAGTCCCAGCTACACGGGAGGCTGAGGCAGGAGAATGGCGTGAACCTGGGAGGCGGAGCTTTCAGTGAGCCGAAATTGCGCCACTGCACTCCAGCCTGGGCAACAGAGCGAGACTGTGTCTCAAAAAAAAAAAAAAAAAAAAAAAAAAAAAAAAAAGAAGAAAGAAAGAAAAAGAGAGACAATGCTGGGTTTTTGCAAAAAATGCAGGAAATGAAATGTTTGGCTTCAGGTAGTCTACTTTGGGGTATCTTTTATTACTCCTTGCCTAATCTTTATAAAAAGTGGCCAGCATGTGCATTGTGTCCAGGATTGATGTTTTGGGGCACTAACCTTATACATGGAGTTTTTTTCCAAACCAGACTGCTAACTACAGTCTGACCAGTATGAACTGAATATTCTCTTCAGCTTGACTGAAATTTAGACAGGCTTCTTCTTGACTATAGGTCCCTGGCCGCCTTTTTTACAGTATTTACTTTAAAAAACTTAAAATTGCAAATTATTTCTCTGCCCCTGTGAGTGTAAATATTTTCTCAGCTTCTTGCCAGTTTTACCACCCAGGAGTTCTTTCTCAAAAATCTGGAATCCATCTCTTTGAAATGTAATCATCAAGAAAGATAAGACCTCTGTCTCTCAGTGTCTATGAGTAGGTAGGAGCCTAACTTTAATAAAAGACGATTAATATAGACAGATAGCCTAATCACATTGACTAGTCTTCCCCCTTAGATCCTCTAATACTTTTGCGCTAGCTCACATCAGCATTTGAAAATCTTCTTTTATTTTCTTTCATTTGAGTTGAATTTCTCTCCCCTGTGACAATAGCCTTGACTCCTCTTGCAGTCGTTTTGGGTAGCCTTCCTTGTCATTTTTAACAAGTGTTTGGTGCATTTTTTCTTTGACAAGTCCTGGAGAAGCATATTCTACATGGGTTGAACTTACACTAAAAAGCAAGTGAATATGAGTGGCACAAGTGGTTGACAGTAATGGATATTGCAGGGCAGCATGTATATCTGCCTTTTCAATAGACACTCGTTTTCCCAGCTTCCTGTTGTTCACTGCTGATTGCTCATAGAGGCACCTGTCTCTGAGACACACCTTCATACGAATGTAGCTGCCTCCTGTGTCTAATAACTGACCAATGAGAAGTTACATATCCCAGCTTCTTTGCTGTAATTTGGGACAAGTCTGAAGGGTCACTCTAACTCCAGAGATCCTTTATTGCAACTGTATTACAGTTTAAAAGTCTCTCTCTAGGTGTATACTTCCTTTTTTCCACTCTCTTACAGGTATTACTCCTAAGGGAACTTCCCAGCAAAACTCTAACATGAAATTTCTGTCTCAGAGTTTGTTAACAGAGATCACAATTTAAGAAATTCTTCATATGCAGGCATTCTTTAAACGACATCCATTTTTACTATTTTTACAATGTTAAACTTCACCCCAGCTGTGAACCTGGATTACATAACTTATTTTCTTTATGGAGAAAACAGTGTTTCATATTAAAAATGCTGATATAACTAGTCAAATAGGGTTATATTTATCTTCTTAATTTTACATTGACAACTGATTTAACCAATAGTTTTGTTAGTGATAGAATATTTTTATAAAAACACTGTTGCACTTAATATTTATTTAGGTCTTTCCCAGTTTTGTTACATGCCATGTACGTGTTTTTAACATTTTTGAAAACTATAAAATAGTAATAAGTTATACAGTCTTTATTAATATTCTAGGAAAGGTCATTTTCTACTGCATATTTTCAAACTGCTGATTTTACTAATTATCATGTTTTGTACATTTTTATTCAAATTGTTTTAATCTTTTTGTACACTCAGACATCTTATTTGTTATGTAACTGTTTGAGAGTGTTTATTTACTCCTGCTTGCTTAGCAGCAATGCCAATTTTCTTCTCACTGGGTTGATTTTGTATGAGGTGCTCTATTATAAAAGCTACTGACAAGCTGTCTTGGTGCTCTGAAATTGCCTAGTCTCATAGCTTGCCTTTTCTGTCTAACATCGGAGTATGCACAAAAGTTAGTAGTCTTTGTCTCTTCATTGTTTTTTTTCTTGGTGGTTACTTTTCTCAGAACAGGACGTTTGATGGAATCATTTAGAGTTTAGGAGTATCCTAAATATTTACCTATGTGTTTATTTTCACTTTTCCTATTATAATGTAACCAATGATCCAAAGGACCCTGTGTTTCAAAAATTTTCTATAATAAATCCATCAATGTGCAGGACGTTGTTCGTAGCAAGTACTCCAGATCTTTAACGAATGCATTCTTGGAGAGACATGAGCTCTAAAAATACTAAACTTTTCTATATTAAATCTATTATATTTTTTTAAAAATACTTGACATTCAATTTATTACTAAAAATTGTCCTCCAGGGTACAGCATTTATTTGTCCTCACCCTCTCCCCAGAATCCCTGGGAGTGTTTCTGTTATTGTGGAAGTAAAAGGGGATCTGGGGACAGGGTGGGATATACCATGGAGACTGGGTGGTCACAGAACACACAAACACACACACAAGCACACACCCTACAACTACAGCTACCAAAATAACCAGCATGGTGTTGGGACACTTCCCCAGTGGGGGCTAGAATTACCCATGGTAACCTGTGACCTGCTCCCTGAGACAGGGGTGACCAGGCAGGTCGTGTGGGGAGGCAGGAGGACATTTCTCCATATTTAATTTTCTGTAATAAATCTATCAACATGCAGGACACAGTACACAGTAAGTACTCCAGATCGTTAACAAATGCTTGCTTGGACAGAAATGAACTCTGTAAATATTGGCACATCATTATAATATATTTTAATCTCTTCATGCACACAATTATACTTAGAACTGTATTTTTGGTTTGGTAAAAACTTATCTGACAATTCTGGTGCTACTTAGAGTTCATCAAAGCTTAGAAACCAAAAGCTTGATTATTACATCGAAATACTTTCTAGAGTTCAAACATAAATGCTTAAGAAACAGCTCTGCAAAAACAATCTAATTTCGAATCTAGTTTCTGATAAGGCCCATTTTTGGAGAAGCTCTCCTGCTTTACTATAATATATGATCCTTGGCTTACACAAACCACCCAAAGAGAGAGAGAGAGAGATATCATGGGCACATTTTAGCCTCTGATTTTCTTTTTCCAGAATCTCACCTGAAGCTCAAACACATTATCAAATAGATTTGGCATCAATACTACTCAAGTGACTGATAACAAACTCTCTTAATGTCAAAAGTCATTGAATTGTTCTATAAGGAAGAATAAAGTCATACCTAAACATATTAAAATATTACTCACTTTGACAATAGAAGTAGTTCCAAGACATGAACTACTGCTGTATTAGAAAGGGGAAGCAATCAGTATTTTTCATCACCTAAGAATCTCTATACCACAAAATTATCCATCACTTCTAATGAAATTGGCAAGTACCTAGGAGGCAAATGTCTTTTTTTTAAATTTCTAGTCTGAAAGCTGGTTTAGAAAGAGCAGATGTAGTTAACTCACGTTCCCGTTAATGAGAAAAACTTACCTAATAGTGAGTATATTTATCAAGTCTTTTTTAAAAAAAACATTCAATCTTCATTAAGATTTCGGGGGCTATTATTGTTTTATTTTAACTAGATCTGTAGACTATTCTTAATATTAAAATTGGAGATAATAACACATTTATTTTTATTTAAATTATATAGATTATCCAGTAAAAATATTACTTAGCCTTATTTGTCTAAAAGATGGCTATATTTTTGAATTTATATATAGGTATTTTTTTAAAAAATTACAAAGATCGCCTTCCATTCCTGCTTACAAATGATTATCTAGTACAATTTATGTTTTACTTAGTGTGTAACTGGTTATCATTATCCATGGTAATAATTACAGATCATAGTTTTTAGTGAATTTAAGTATTCTTTTAACAAAAGCAAATGAAGCCACATTTGTATACTTTTTTTATTTTAAGATATTTACAGCAGGGCCCAGTGGCTCACACCTGTAATCCCGGCTCTTTGGGAGCTGAGGTGGGCGGATCGCCTGAGGTCAAGAGTTCAAGACCAGCCTAGCCAACATGGTGAAACCCCATCTCCACTAAGAATACAAAAATTAGCCTAGTGTGGTGGCAGGCGGCTGTAACCCCAGCTACTCAGGAAGCTGAGGCAGAAGAATCCCTTGAACCCGGTAGGTGGAGGTTTCAGGTAGCCAAGACTGTGCCACTGCACTCTAGCCTGGGCAATAGAGCAAGATTCTATCTCAAAAGAAAAAAAAAATAAAGATATTTACTAGAGATTATCTATAACTATCCCCCTCCATGGTAACTTGGGTACAATTGGAAACTACATTAACACTTTCTGGCTGATAATATCCTTAAGGAGTAATTTCCAAAATGAAAATTATCCCTAAGTATTGTTTTAAATAGTAAAGTTACTAAAGAGTAAAACTCCACATATCATTTAAAAAATGTATTTAAAATGAATAAAAATGTAACACGTTATAATTTTTCAGGAAAGTAAATTGGTTATACATTTTTACTTCATAAAGCTAGGCTTTCAGTAGCTGTAGCTTTTCTACCTAACACTTATTTCAATCTTAAATTATACATTTGTCTGTGTGATTATTTGATTAGTGGCAGCCGGTCTCATTAAGGAGAAAACTTCATGAGATATAAGAGCATATCCATATTGTTCTCTATTTGTCCCCCAAATTTCTCTTCCTGGCACATGGACTTAATTTAATATATTTACTAAATAAATTAAATAACAGAATCTGAAAAACTGACTCTTATGAAATTATTTTTATATGACCAGGAACTGGACCAATAGAAACAAATGTAAAATGTAACAAATTATCATATGAATTTAATGACAATATGATGCACAATTTTATGTGCAACCTTACGCTTTAGGATATTCTGACACTAGACAATTTCAAGTATGATGGATAGATAGATGGATATATAAATATTGATATGTTTACATTTCTGGATTTAACTTTTCTAATTTCAGAGGTAAATTTGAAATCAGAATTATTTGGCTTTCTAACCTTTCTGTAATAATAATTACTAGCGATTTATAACAAAATTTTGTATTGTCTCAATTAGATTTTGCTTTATAAGCATAATCATTTTTTATAAGATTTCAAAATGTATTTGTAATACATAGCCAAAAAATAGTGAGGCTGTGGCAAATCTTTTATTTCCCCCACACATTTGATAAGGCCTAATGCATTCAATTGGGGCAAAGTTTGAAGCTATTAAAACAAAAAAAAATAAAATTGTTATATAAACACAATTGTCCCTTTGAAATGTAACTGTTTTTCAGCCATTAAAAAGTTTTATTATGTTCCCATAAGAACCAACATTTTATATAATTATATAGTTTACAACAGATATTTCTGAAAACATATATAGATATAAGTTACATTACTACATGTCTTATGAATTCATTAAGCTAAACTGTAGAGATCACAATTTTCTACTTTTTCACACATTTTCTACTTTTTTTCCCCTGAACGTATAGTACTTTTTTCGTTAAATTTTACAATGTTTTCTAATACATTTATCTGAGATTATAGCATATCTGTATATTATAATCAAGTTGTACACCATGATGTTATGGATGTGTATCAAATCTTTTGATTATCATAAATTTTTTATAAATTAATTTTATTGTTGCATAAGTAGTATGAGCACTTAGAAGAGATTTCTTTTCCTAAGTATATGTATTAATCTTCTTGGGCCACCATAACTGAATATCATACACTGGGTGACGTAAACAGCAGAAACTCATTTGTTCGCATTTCTGAGTGTTAGAGGTCCAATATCAAGCAGCTGGAAAATGTGGCTTCTGGTGAAGCTTCTCTTTCTGACTTGTTGATGACCCCTTCTCGCTGTGTTCTCACGTTACCTTTCCTTTGGCACATGAGTGAAGGGAGAGGGAGAGCGGGAGGGAGAGAGAGAGAGAAACAGAGACAGAGAGAGAGCAAGCTCTGGTTCCTCTTCCTCATCTTATAAAGACTTTGGTATTATTGGATTAGGGCTTCAATCTCAGGACCTCATTTAACCTAATTACCACCTGAATGACTCAATCTCCGACTAGAGTCATGTTGGAGGTTAAGGCTTCAAGCTGTGAAATTGGAGGGAGAAACAATTCAGTCCCTAACAATATACATTCCCTTTTATCCCCCGTCAGTTGTTTGTAAAGATTTGAAATGTTTTTTTCTTTTCTTACTGCTTTTTATGTTATGTTTCTGTGGCTGTTTGAGTGTATAAGCTACAGCCACCTAGGTATAGCCATTGACCTATAAAAAGTATTATGTATAAAATGTTTTTCACAGTAGACAACAAGCTTACATAATTTTAATTGGTTTGTATATATTTTTTTCTAATTATAAAAATATAGTTTAAAGGGGTTTTTTGCTGATTTCATGACTAATAACTTTTCAATGTGAAAATATGAACAGAATTTAACTTTGCATTTAACTAAGCCATTGCTATGGTAATAATATCAGAAAATATAATCAACAGCACTTTTAAAGTCATTTCAGCATTTCTCATTAAATGGGATAGTACGATGTATTTCTAAGTCTATTCAGTTATTAATAGATCAACTGCAGTTTTTCCTCTGCTGTGAGACAAATGGCAAAGAGGAATCATAGAACTTTAACAGTATTTCTAGTATGACACAATATTAAAATATCAATATAACTTTTAACACTGTATTTTCACATTAAGTGAAATGTTAAAGTTTCCATTCTTGGATAATCTCCTGCCGGTAATTGTGCCAGATTGCATTCTGATAATTTTCTGCCATGACAAATAAATATTATCAGTTAAAGTTGTTTCAAATTTCAAACAGAGCTGTGTGAGTGTGGTTGTTTACCGGATGTCACAGGATGTCACAAAGTCTATCTCTTATAACTCTGTCTTATTGATATTATGATGCTTATAATTTAAGTCAATATATTATGGTTTCTGGCAGCTGGGCCTGGCTTGTGTATCTGTTTTTTGCTTTTTTTTTTTTTTTTTCTTTCTGACTAGGCTTTTCTGATGGCAATACAAAAGAAGCATTTGTAATTTTATCATATATTTTATTAATATACTAATCACATTCTATAAACTGTGTAGAATTATAAAAATAAAACTTAATTAGTTTTATACTATATTTTATACCACATGCAATCAATACTTTGATAATAACAGGATGAAAACACAATTAAGTCAAATACTATTCTAAAAGTCTTAAAGTTGGAATGGACTTTAGATGTCATTTATTGAAATATTTTATCCCATGCACAATAATGAACCCCCATAGTATGACATGATGGAATAAATAAAGAACTAAAAATCCAGTGACCTGAATTTTAAATTCTTCTCCATAACAGATTAAAAGTAAGAATTTGCGCAAAACTGTTAATCTCATTGAACCTCAGTAACCTCATTTATTATTAGCATTACCTAGTTTTCTGAATCTTATTCTGTGGGCATGATCTCTCTCCGTTCATCCAATCAGTGATGTACTGTTGAAACCGGGCACTGATGCAAGAGCAGTCTGTCTTTCCTTCACAGTTCCATTCCCTTTACTAAGGATCTCCTTTTTTCCTCCTCACCAAGGGCCTCTAGTTATCAACACACCTTGGGGTCTGCTTGGGAGGATCTTTTGAGGTCTAAGAGTTATTTGGTACTGAGTCATTTTTAATGTTATATTTTGTGAGAGTAGACTTTAGACTAACAATATAGAATGTGTATGCGTATGTGTGCATACCCAAGTTCATGTGATCTTAATATCCTCTCATCAATTGGTCATTAATGGGAAAGTGATGTAGATTGTTAACCACAAGGATTTTATATGTATCAGCTAAGACAATTTTTCAGAAATAAAAATAAATGACATTCTCAGTGTCTTAATTTTTGGAAACTCTGAGGCACAGGATATTTATAATAACAATTATTTGAACATAAATAATTTTATGCTCTAATTTGGTCAATGATCACACTGTTTACTAAAGACAGGACCCCAATCCCTTTTAGCCTGCAGGATTTCTGCTAAGAAATCTGCCATTAATCTGATGGATTTTTCTTCGTAGGTTACCTGACACTTTTGCCTCATAGCTCTTGTTTCCTTCATCTTGACTTTAGGGAACGTGATGACTATGTGCCTAGGCAATAATCTTTTTGTGATGAAATTCCCAGGTGTTCGTTGAGCTTTTTGTGTTTGGATGTCTAGATCTATAGCAAAGCCAGGGAAGTTTTCTGGATTATTCCCTCAAATATGCTTTCTACACTTTTAGATTTCTCTTTTTCCTTAGGAACAACAATTATTCTTAGGTTTGGTTGCTTAACGTAATCCCAAACTTCTTGGAGCTTTGTTTATTTTTTTTAGTTCTTTTTTCTTTGTCTTTGTTGCATTGGGTTTATTTGAAAGTCTTGTCTTCGAGCTCTGAGTTTCTTTCTTGTACTTGTTTGATTCTGTTGCTGAGACATTGCAGTGCATTTTGCAATTCTCTAAGTGTGTCTTTCATTTCCATAAGTTGTGATTGTTTTTTATTTATGCTATCCATTTCACTGAGGATTTTTTCATTCATATCATGTTTCTTCTTTTTAAAGTTGGACTTCATCTTTCTCTGGTGCCTCCTTGACTGCTTTCATAGTTGATCTTCTATGAATTGTTTTTCTGGCAATTCAGGGATTTTGTCTTAGTTTTAATCCACTGCTGGTGAGTTAGTGTGACCTTTTGGGGGTGATAAGGACCCTTGTTTTGTCATATTACCATAATTGTTTTTCTGGTTCCTTCTAATTTGGATAGACTGTGTTAGGGAAATCTGAGACTCAAGGGCTGCAGTTTAGATTGTTTTGTCCCACAGGGTGCTCCCTTGATGTAGTGCTCTTCCCTTTCCCCTAGCGATGGAGCTTCCTGAGAGGTGAACTACAGTGGCTGCTGTTTCTCTTCTGAATCTAGACACCCAGCAGAGCTACTGGACTCCTGGCTGATATTGGGGAGTGTCTTCTAAGAGTCCTGTGATGTGATTTGTCTTCAGGTCTCTTCTGAGCCATGGATATCAGCACCTGCTCTGGTGGAGGCAGCAGGGGAGTGAAGTGGACTCTGTGAAGGTCCTTGGATGTATTTTTGTTAAGTGTGCTGGTTTTGTGTTGGTTGACCTCCAGCCAGGAGGTGGCGATTTCAAGAGCACATCAGTTGCAGTAGTATAGGGAGGGTCAGGCAGTGGGCAGGGCCATAGAGCTCCCTAGAGATTATGTTGTTTAGCTTCAGCTACCAGGGCAGGTAGAGAAAACCATCAGGTAGGGGCGGGGTTAGGCTTATCTAAGCTCACACTCTCCTTGAGGAGGGCTTGTTGAGGCTGCTGTGGGAGAAAAGGGTATGGTTCCCACGCCAATGGAGCTATGTTCCCAGGGGAATTAGGGCTGCCTCTGCTGTGTCACACAGGCAACCAGGGAAAGGAGATAAAGCTGGCAGTCATAGGCCTTATCCAGCTCCCATTCAGCCCATAGTCCAAAAGGTCTGTCTCACGTCCACTGTGACCCCCCACAAAAGCACCAAGTTCATTTCCAGGCAGCCAGTGAGCAGCACTGAAAACTTGTTCCCAGCTACACGCCTCCCAGCTGAGAAAACAAACCGAATCAGAGTTCCTCAGTTGTCCCACGGAGCCTGCAGTGGCAATCCACCACCTTCAAAGAGTTTGTGTGTTCTTAGTTTTCCGGTATGTTCCTGCAGTTGTTGTTGGTGCAAAAGTTCACAATGTGGGTGTCTACACACTGCTCTGTTCGTCTGAGTCAGAGCTGAAAGTTAGTCCTGCCTCCTCTCTGCCATTTTCCTGCATTATCCCGTATTAACGTTTATGGAAGCAGTCTTCCTATAGTCCTTTTTAGCCAATTCAGGTAAAACACAGTTGTTATCTATCTGAAAGAAAATTGTTTTCTTATAATTGATTGTTATGTGTAACTAAGTTTATTTCTCTTAAATAAACTACATTGGAATTAAATTCATGATTCTATGATGAGATTAATGTAAGATTAAATGTATTTCTTAATTAATGAATTAAGAAAATTGTCTAGATTTTCTCTCTTTTTTTGGTGGTAAGAGCACCTGAAATCTATTATCTTAGCAAATTTTCAGTATACAGTACATATTAACTATACTTACTTATCATGCTGTACAATAGATACCTAGATTTAGTCGTACGACATAACTACAATTAACAGAAGTGATGATTATACAACCTATTTAGGGAAGAACATTTAGTCAATCTATTTAATGCTTATATATATATATATATACACACACACACACAGACACATATACATGGACTATATATATATTCACACACATACATATATGTGTTTTAGATTTATATATAAACTCATAAGTGTATGTGTGTATATATACATCTAAGACTAGATTTATGGGAATAGAGCATATTTAATGGAAATAATGCACAAATAATATGAGTTAACATATACTCCATACCCAGTTTCCCTTATGCTTAACAACTTACCAGAGTGTGATACATTTATCAGAACAAATCAGTCATTATTGATACACTGTTATCATTCACTTAAATCTACACTTTGAGATCGACTTAGTTTTTATGTAATTCATTTTACCTGTTCCTGGATCTCAACTAGGTTACTGTGTGACATTTCGTCATCATGTGTGGTTAAGCTGCCCTAGGCTGTGACAATTTCTCAGACATTCATTACTTTTGATGATCTTGACAATTTTGAGGAATACTGGTCAGGTACTTTGTCAAATTCCTCTCAGTTGAATTTTTTCTGATGTTTTTCTGATGATTAGAATGGAGTTGTGTATTTTGGGGAGGAACACCACAGAGATAAATTGCCATTCCTGCTTCTTCATTTCAAGGGTACATGCTATCAACTGTCAATGTTACCATCGTTGGTGTGAACCATGATCACCTACCTGGCTAAGGTAGCGCTTGTCAGGTTTAACACTCTAAGGCTGCTTTTTTTCCCCCTCCCTTCACACTGTACTCTGTTTAAGAAGTAACTATGTGAGGTATACATGTAAGGAATAAGGAGTTATGCTTCATCTTTCCTGATGGGGAGCATTTCTACAGGGTATCTGAAATTCTTCCACACAGGGATTGGCCTATTTGCCCCATTTATTTATTTATTCAACAATATATTTATATCAGTATGGATTTATGAGTATTTATTTTATAATTTGAGTTATTATTTAATACTGCTTTATTATTTTATGTCTCAAATTGTTCTAGTTTTGGCTTCTGGGGGCTCTTTCAGTTGTTTATATATCCCTTCGACTCTGCACATGTGTGTGTGAACATATTACTTTCTTACTTTCTGGAACTACAGAATGTCACAAACTCATATTGCAAATTCCTTTCCCTGAAATTAGCCCTTTCTTCAGAAAGACACAAGAGTCATATTCGAATTGGAATTAGAAACCAATATCTGGGCAATTTCAGTGCCCGGATACTGGTTTCTAATTCCAATTCGAATATGACTGGGATGTTTTTATTTCAGGTATCTCAGCTATCTGAGCAAGGAAATAGATGTGGTTATACACAGAGCTATACATATTTCTGTATGTATCTATCTGCAACTGCATTAAGCAATTCATTAGTTCATTCTGGTCTCCCCAGCTCTACTGCAGTATCATACTGATCATCCTAGCATTCCTCCCTTGTATATAACACCCCACTCCAACAGTGAGACACATACGTTTCTCTATCATTGACTTATTTGCTAAATTTTCCAAAATAAATCAACAAAATACATTTCTAGTAGCATCAGAATTCTTAAGCTGTCCTGTGTAGAGAACTACTTTAAAACTATAGAACAGTGCATATGTACAGTTTCTTTTTCCTTCAGTTTTACAGTCTCTCCTCATTTCCAGATTTACTCAGGATAGCAACTTTTCTGCTTAATTCCATCACTGAGTTATTTGTATGTGGTAATATAGTTAGATTGTTTTGTCAGAGTCTGCGTTCCTATCATTGAGCGTTCAGACTTCTTTGTACATTTAGGGTACAAGTTCTTTATCCAATATGTGGTTTGCAAATATTTTCTCTCAGTGAATTATCTGACTTTACTTTCTCTTAACAGTATCTTTAGCCGTGTTCCACAAATTTGGATATATTGCATTTTTATTTTCATTTAGTTCATATTAATTTTTTAATTTCACTTGAGACTTTTTCTTTGTTCTAGGTGTTATTTAGAAGCATAAAGTTTAATTTTCAAATATTTGAGAATATTTCTGATATTGTCATTATACATTATAAGGAAGCTTTATTATAAAACCATTGAACTAAAATCTGTGTTTACAGCTGAGGCCAAGGTGATTATTCCAAGATCCTTTCTACCACATGATTTTAGCCAAGGTATATACATTCTCTCATCATTCATTTCTATCTTTGAAATATAATTGAATGGTACAATCTTAAGACCTTTTCACAAATTATTAGCAAGTATATTTTTACACTTTTTTCTTAATAATTGGTTCCCACTCTGCCTCCAAATTTAATAATATTCATGGTATGCCAAATTACTGTGTCTGGCCTTTGCTTACTTTCTGTATCTCCCAATGAAGCTATATCGCTGAACAAATATAACACAAGCCTCTTTGGCAAAAATGTTGTCATTTTTATTTTCTATTGTTTATAAGAACATCTCAGAGGTTGCTTCAGGGAGAAAGGTAGATCTGTGAACTGTATTAGCTAACCATTCCTATTCAGCATAATAGACCATTTAATTGTACAGGATATACTACAGAAGATTTTATTTTTAAATGATTTTTACCACTAAATGTGAAATAGTAAAAGCAAAAGGAAAGTAAAAGAGGATTTAAAAAATGTAAATTAAAAAAAAATTAAAAGGAAAGAGAAGAGAAAAGAAAAGAAATAAAGGAAAAGTTTACATTACACTTTGCCTTCCTGCTTCAAAATTTTATGGTCCTATCATAATTTTTAAGTGCTATACTTAAATTTTAAGTTTTTAATTTTTTTAATTTTAAGTTTTAAGTTTTGAAATGCAACAAAAAAGAGCAAGATAGCTTAAAATTAAAATTGTTTTCATTAAATGTTGGCAAGATTTTTTCATATTTTAAAATTCCATTTTCTAATTTATTTTAAAAAGATAAATTTTTTAGAGGATTATGCTATGATAAAAAATACTGAACCAAACTGATGAACTAGCTAGACAATAAATATTTAATCTCTTTAATATAGTGTAAAGAATAGTGGACCTATATCAAAATGTCTGGCTTAGATTCATGGCATTCCCACTTAACTATAGTCTACTTTTGAATCACGCATTCAACTTTCTTAGCCCAGTTCATTATTTACCAAATTTGAATGACTGTACAAAATCTATGTCATTTTATTTTGAATCCTTACCAAATAACCCTTAAAATAATGTGTGTCAGCATACTTTATTCACTGTGATGTGCTATATAAATGCAACATATTATTAAAACAAAGCCATCATCTCAGCAATGTACATGAAATTATGCCCAATATTTTTTTATTCATAAGCCTACTTTACTTTAAACATAAATTATAGCTCACACATAATAGTTTAGATATGAATTTTGTGGTCATTCCAAATATTTATTTTACACAAATAAACTTTTTCATGATGACATTTCTTATCAAATATGCACATACTTAAATTAGTTTTATATTTTAATTTAGTAGCAATTGCCAAATCACTTGAAAGATTGGGAACTCTAGCCACTAACTCTGCACACAAATCTTTATTGTCCTTCAACGTTCTTGTCGCCTGTGCACCTAAGTGAATTATTTCATTAATTTATTTAACATGATTTCTGGCAAGTTAATTTTAGATCCTTAGTAATATAATTAATAAGTTGTTTGCTGACTACTTTAAATTATTTTAATCTTTGTTGATTTGAATTATAAATTTATCAGGTGAATTGTAAATTATGGTATAACTAAACTTTTGTTTTCTTTAGTAGGTCTGAACAGATAAAACAGAGCTAAACTTGATGCAACCATTCTGAGAGTGATAATTATTTTTTAAAATAGTAAAAGACAACATCCAATTCAATTACTTTTTACAATTTCATACTTTATCTTATCCAATTATGAAGCTTTCAGAGTCTTTATAAAGTTGGTATAATAATTTCTTATTGTGGTGACTCTTTAAAACAATGTCTATAGAGAATCTAATACAGTAACTACATAATATATTGTAAGAGAGAATGAATACCTCAGATATTTAGACAACTAAATTCATCAATCTAGATAAATGTATTTTTTAATAAAACTCTTCCGGAAGACATTGATTCTAATTTTCTAATTTTCAATATTTAATATAGAAATATGACTGCTATTCTTTGGTAAAATTATGGCAGCAAGATTTTTGAAATTGTTCAAAAGTTTGGCAAGAATGCAGGAATGTATGAATGCTTAAATGAATGCTTAAAAATAAGCTTAAAAAAAAGCTTAAAAATAATTAGCTTTTTCAATAGAAACTACAAAATATAGACTTATAAACATATATTCCATGAATTAATGTTACATTTATCATATAGGGATTTTGCACTTTCCACATTTTCAGTACATACTCAAAAGCATATGAAACACACATTTTTACATTACAATGTAAATGATAATATAAAGCATAAAAATAAAAACATATTTATATATTCAAGTATTTGAGAAAATATATTAAAATGTTCTCCTATTCAGAGGATATTAGATAGTACATTATCTTTAGTCAAACCTGTGTGAAATACAAGAGAGTTATCAGTAACCTTGATAGAGACGTAGAAAGCCACTTGCAAAGTAAAATGATTTCTGTATTTCTTTTTCTGGAAGCTGCAAGTACACCATGTTGTTAGTATATAAATGAGCAGTGTGGTCAATAGTACTGTTTATTCCATATGCATCCTCTACTCTTTGTCACAGCTGTATCTTCCCTGTGGATGGAGTATACTTCTCTGACTTATAAACATTGGGTTTGTACAGGGAGTTCTTTGTTTGTTAGAATGTAGGCATAAGTGACAGCACTGTTTCTGAGCACAAGTCTTAAGAGGCTTAGAGAGTCCCACAATCCTCTTTATCCCCTGCCATTTATTATGAAAAGACCATATCATAAGGATCCATTGACTGTTTAGTGTGGGTCAACAAATGAGACAGGTAAAGTCTTGAACACAAACTGTGGTCTGCAGTCTGAAGACAAAGTGAGTTGACCCCACAGGCACCTTAAATCCTCATATAACCCAGACTAGTAAGCAAGAAAGCAATAAGCTTGCTGAAATCCCCTGATTTGAGGGTTGCTAATGATGTAACATTATCACTGCAAAATCTCATATAAATATTATTTTGTAAGTTGAGAACATGACAAGAGAGATGACTCTTGGGGAATCTGGCTGTTTTAGTGAACTCATAGGTCAGCACTGTAATAGAAGAGAATCACCATTCATTATGGCAGTAGTTCTCAATGTGACTGCTTATTAAAATTAACCAATAAACTAGGGTGTTTTAAGTTGTGAGTTAAATGGTGTGAATGGGATTCAGGTATTGCTGTTGTTACTACTGGTGGTGGTAGTAACTCAGATGCCTTTACCAGTCATGCAGGACTGGGGATTCCTGGCCTATGATGTGTGCCCTCAGATCTATAGAACTATAAATTCATTTTTATGAATGGATGCTGAATTTATTGGTAATGATTTTTATTAGCCAAATTCATGAGAAATATATATAGACCAAAATTAATTTATTAATTTTCAATATAAAAATTATATACCAATTGGATTAGCTTTACTGCCTTTATGAGCTTTATGGCCAATCATTTGCATTCTTCTCTCACTGGCCCAGTTGTCACCTACCTGCTTGTCCCAACTCCAGGTAAGTGTAATTTTTGATTTATACATTTATGCAAGTTAAACAATAATCTTCTAATTTAATGTACTATTAACGCAAAATTATCTTGAATGGCTCTTTTTGGTTTCATTGTGAATATGTTAAAGGCCTAAGTGTAATTTATTTTAACTATTTTTCAACTTTTGATGAGAAGGAAAAATAGGACCTCAGGACTTTTTGATGCCAGGTGTCTGCTGAATCATTGAAAACTATTGTGGTAAGCATCTAGAGCCATAAAAATGTTTGGGCATCAGAATTCCAGAAAATAAATGTTCCAAAAATAATGAGAATCTTAGAATTTTCACTTGACTATTACATTCGTAATGAGGCTTACCCTACCCATTTTAGGTAAAATTGTAAAACTTTTCCTCCTTTTCTCCCTTTCCTTGCCCTATTTTTATAATTAACACATACTTTTCCTCTTCTAATAAACATAATCAAAAACATTAAATATACCTTCCCTTTTGGTTTTCTCATACACCTAAGAAATGTAACGGCTTTACACAGCAACAATCACTTCTTATTTCTTATGATACTAAGTATGGACAAGAAAGTCATTCTTCTCTATGTAGTCTTGGCTGGAGCTACAATCATGTAGAGGCTCAACTAGCTAAAACATTAAGGTAATTGCTTTGCAAAACTGGCAATTATTGACAGCCAGTTGGGAGCTCAGCTGAAGCTTTCCAGTGGAGTATCTCCATAGTCTTCTATCTTGACTTCTCCTTTTGGATGAGGTTTTGCCCCAGTTGCTGATATCTTATTGACCCAGTATCAGAAATTAGACAAAGTTATTTTCTCTGCATTATTTTGCTTTAAGCAAGCCACAGGGTGATACAGTTTGGCTGTGTCCCCACCTACATCTCATCTTGAATTGTAGCTCCCAGAATCCCCACGTGTCATGGAAGTGACCTTGTGGGAGATAAATGAATTATGGGGGCAGGCCTTTCCTGTGCGGTTCTCATGATAATGAGTCAATCTCATGAGATCTAATGGTTTTATAAAGGGCAGTTCCCCTGCACACACTCTTGCCTACCACCCTGTAAGAGATTCCTTTGCTCTTCCTTCGTCTTCCACCGCAATAGTGAAGTCTCCCCAGACATGTGGCAAATGTGAGTCCATTAAACCTCTTTCCTTTATAAATTACTCAGTCTAAGGTATGTCTTTATTAGCTGTGTAAGTACAAACTAATACACAGGGCCTACTCAGATTCAAAAGACAGAGAATAATATTCATCTCTTTATAAGAGTAGTGGCAGAGAATTTCCAGGAATATTTAATCCATTGCATTTACTGATTATATTTCAGTTTTACTAGAATGTAAACTTTAAGAAAAAATAATCTTGTCTGTTTCATTCACTGTTGCCTTGGAAGAAGGAGTAAGAGATGCTTAATGAACACTTTTTTGAATTGATTTTTAACATATACAACTAATCTGAGGATTAGTATTGAATTTACTGTCTAATTTTTGGAGTTATCATAATGATTCACTCTCACATTTAAGTCCCAAGTAAGGTTACAATTTATATAATATAATCTATGGATAAGAAAATCCATGTGTGGTAGGCAGACTTTGAGAAATTACAGACAGCCACAATCTAAACTGAAGTTTTGTCTTTGTATTATCAGTTAAAATAGTATGCAAAAACAAGTTAATTGGATAAACAAGACTGGAGGAACCCTGGTTAATTTGATCAAGAAACTAAACAGTTTACGAAACAATAAAAAGTTCTGGAGTCATTGAGAGCATTATTAATATGCAAATATGAAATAAAACTAATCGTAGATTTTCTTAAGCTAGTACATAAAATCTCAGAAAAGAGTTTTAAAACTTGCATTTTTGAAGATTTAAATAAACCAAAAATGATTACTATTTTTCATTTTTATAAATTGTTATATATTTCCCTGTGATATGTATATAAGCAATAAATATATGATTCTTTGGTTTATAGAGTTATGAAAGTCATCTTCTATAATTGTGAAATGCCTAACTTTTGAGATATGTGTTGGTAAATAGCCCAGAATTTAAATAAAGATTTAGTATTCATCATCTTAAGAAATAGGACCTTTGATTTATAAATATATTCATAAAGCAAAGCTGCAAAAGTCATGGTTGAGTAATTTAAAAAGGTGTTTGTTCTCTCTTTATTGAATACCATATGCCATATAGACAAAATTCCCATGATTGCATATTTCAATTTTCAGGAGAATATAAACAAAGAGAGATAATTACATGCAATTGATCATTATATGTAACGTTATTACCTCTTGCCACAAACAATACTGTGTAAAAAGAGGCAAACTTCTTCCAAAAAATGAGTAGATATATACAATTCGTATACGAAGGCAAAAATGGCATTTCCACATTTTTTTAATAAGATAACTGTACTACTACACTGTGAAGCAGTATGGTGTTATATTTTTTATTTAACTTTTAAGTTTGGGGGTACATGTGCAGGTTTGTTACATAGGTAAACATGTGTCATGGGGGATCTTGTACAGCTTAATTCCTTACCCAGGTATTAAGCTTGGTACTCATTAGCTATTTCTCCTATCTTTTCCCTCGTTCCACCCTCCACCCTTCAATAGGCCCCAGTGAGTGTGTTGTTCCCCTCTATGTGTCTGTGTGTTCTTATCATGTAGCTCCAACTTACAAGGAGGAACGTGTGGTATCTGGCTGTCTGTTACTGCATTAGTTTGCTGAGGATAATGGCCTACAACTCCATCCATGTCCCTTCAAAGAACATAATCTCATTTTTATTTTATGGCTGCAAAGGAAGGCTTATATACTGTTGGTGGAAGTGTAAATCAGTTCAACTATTGTGGAAAACAGTGTGGTGATTCCTCAAAGACCTCAAGACAGAAATACTATTTGACCTATCAATGTCATTACTGGGTATATACCAAAGGAATATAAATCATTCTATTGTAAAGACACATGCATGCTTATGTTCACTGCAGCACTATTCACAATAGCAAAGATATGGAATCAACCTAAATGTCCACTATAGTAAACTGTGTATTAGTTCCTTCTAATGCTGCTATGAATAAATACAACTGGAGACTTTATAAAGTAAGGAAGTTTAATTGATTCACTGTTTTACAGGACTGGGGAGGTCTCAGAAAACTTACAATCACGTCAGAAGGAGAAGCAAAAATGTCCGTCTTCACGTGGTGGCAGGAAGGAGCAGAATGAGAGCCGAGCAAAGGGGGAAGCCCCCTAAAAATACCATCTGATCTCATGACAACTTACTGACTATCTTGAGAATAGCATGGGAGAACCACACCCATGAGTCAGTTACCTCCCACCAGGTCCCTCCCACCACACATGGGAATTATGGGAACTACAATTCAATATGAGATTTGGGTGAGGCACAGCCAAATCCTATAATACTGTATAAAGAAAATGTGGTACATATACACCATGGAACACTCTGCAGCCATAAAAAGGGAAGTTTCCAATTTTTAATGCTTCATGCTTACATATATGCAAATATTACTCAACAAATGTCCAACATGTTGTGTCTAAGGAAACTTCAAAGAATAGCAATTGGTAATTGTACTAGTTTGTTTTCACAGTGCTATAAAGAACTACCTGAGACTGGTTAACTCATGAATATAAGAGGTTTAATTTATTCACAGTTCTGCAAGGATGGGGAGGCCTCAGGAAACTTACAATCATGGCAGAAAGTGAAGGAGAAGCAAGACATGCCTCACATGGTGACAGGAGAGAGAGATTGAGAAGGGTAGTGCCAAACATTTAAACCATCAGCTCTCGTGAGAACTCACTCACTAATAAGAGAACAGAATGAGGGAAATCAACCCCTGTGATCCAATCACCTCCCACCAAGTCCCTCCCCTGATATGTGCAGATTAAAACTCCACATGAAATTTTGTTGGGGACACAGAGCTAAACCATATCAGTAATTGTTTAGAAAAAATATTAACATTTGCTTTATTTTGCTTTTTGTCTTGGTGCATTGGAGTATGTGTATATATGTGTGTGTGCATATATATACATATGTATTTATGTGTATACTTATATTCAAATATATTTACATACAAACTAATCTAGTAAGAGATCTATCATATGGATGTACACCTACAAAATAATACTTAATGTAAATCATCTTGAAAATATAGTTATTCTCCTTTTTATCATAATAAATGTTTAGATCAGAAGTCATTTGATGAACATATTTTTAGAAATGTTATACCAAAATCACACTATTTTATTTCATTTGATGATATTTGTAAAGAGGATAATAGATTTCATTAGAAATCAGCTAATGGGCAAAGTATTCAATTGTTCTTGTAATTCATATCCTTTGTATCATCAATTACAGTGTTTGTTACACTAAAAATAAAACTTATCCTACCTATGAGTTCATATATTTTATAAACATGCTCTAATTTTTAATTTCTGAAGAATTTCCTGGAGTTAACCTTTTAAATTCTCAGTTATATTTATGAAAATCCTCTATATTTATTTATTTATCTTAATAAATAAATGTACAATTAGAGAATAACTAGTTCTAAAAATAGATTTATGTGAAAGAATTAATGAAAATTACGATACATGGAGAACCATTTTGTTCTCTGTACAATAATTTTTTAAACATAGAAAAATAATTCAAAGTACTTTGGGATATTTTAGAAAGTATACTGAGAAAGATGAAGATGTGAAGTCAACAGCGAAAACTATCTAAAACATAGTGAAATACGTACTTTCAGGATAAGGACAGACATGATTTACATATTTTTTAAAAATATATATGATTTAGTTAAGAGCTGAATACCTATTCTGTTCAGTATTGAAATGGGAATTATTTAGCGTACCAGAGATATTTTTAAAGTGTATTTTGTGTTCAATAAGGTTACGATCTAAATTTGTCAAAAAAATGTAATTTTCAGATGCAGATAACATATTACAAAATGTAACTTCATTAATTTTGAAAAAAGCAACGTTTGCATTTTTGTGCATGCAACTTTAGTATTTGTCTCTAGTACCATAAATATTCACTGAGCATCTACAGTATGAGGAGCAGTTTCATTCTCTTATGCCAGTCACCAGATATGCAAGTAGAGTACATGACAGACACAGTCCCAATCTCTTAGGACTTAGAGTTCAGTAAGAGCTGCACAAATATATAAGTAATTAGAGTGACATGGCAGCCCAGAGGATGGATACCCAAGTCAGAGTAGATGGAAGAGTTTGTGGTGACTTCCTAGAAGGATGCCTAAATTGAATATTCAAGAATGAGGAGAATTAGGTAGATAAAGCCTCCAAAGTGAAAGATACCATTATATGTCCATGGGGCTGGACTGTTGCGTGAGAAGAGTGGAGAAAAGAGAGAAGAATGTGAAGTTATTGAACCATGAAGGACTTTGCAATTTTTGCTAAAAGGAGTTTATATACTGATATGGTTTGACTCTGTGTCCCCACTCAAATCTCATATCGTAGCTCCCATAATTCCCACATGTTGTGAGAGGGACCCGGTGAGAGATAATTGAATCATGGGGGTAGGTCTTTCCCATATTGTTCTTGTGATAGTGAATAAGTCTCACAAGATCTGATGGTTTGATCAAGGGAAACCCATTTTGCTTGACTCTCATTCTCCTCTTTTCCTGCTGCCATCCATGTAAGACATGACTTGCTTTTCCTTGCCTTCAGCCATGATTGTGAGGCTTCACCAGCCATGTGAAACTGTAAGTCCATTAACCCTCTTTCTGTTGTAAATTGCTCAGTCTCAGGTATGTCTTTATCTGCAGCATGAAAATGGACTAATATACATACTTAATCCAGAAATCAATGGGAAGCCATTTGTATTTTTAAGCAAGAGATAGAGGTATTGAACCTCAATTTTAATTAAGTTACTCTGTGGTGTGGAAAATAGATCAAAAGAGTTCAATATTTGAAATTACTGTAATATTACAGGCCAGAGATAATAATGGCCTGAACTAGGCAAGTAACAACGGGGATGAAAAGATATAGATTTATTTAAGAACAGCTCAATACATGCAACTACTAGACTTATTAGCATACTCAAATATATCTTCTGTATATGCTATTTATAATTTTTTAAAATATTCATAGGAAATGAGACATGTGGCCATATAAAGCAAGTATGATTTGTTTCATATATAAGAATTAATCAAAATTATTTTTATATTTTTACCTGCTAGATGAGCCTTATTTGAGATTATAATTAGCCACTTCTTCACAGTTACTTAAAGATAAAAATCTGAAAAAATTTAAATGTTATAGCTAAGTACAAATATAATTATAGTAGAAGCTGTTATTTTCTGTTAATAAGCATGTATTTATTACCAGATGAGAAAGTCTCCTCAGCTTTACTTAGAGAAGTCAATGATCTCTCTGTAAGATAAAAATTAAAGCTTAAAAGTGTCACTGCTTATGTTATTCATCTAGTATTATAAGTAAAATGAATCAAAGTGGAAAATAAAAATATTTGAAAGCTTAATATATGAACTAATATGCTACTTCTCCTCCCCCCTGCATATGGTGATTTCTTCATAGATTTAGCTCTTTTAAGTACTTTTATTTTAACAACATTAAGAAGAATAGGAAAATGTCCTATTTTCCTTAAAAGATAGATAAGAAAGAGATGTCATTTTGCCTCTAAAATCTGTAAAAATTGTTTTATCATCACACCATACTAAACCCTGCAGTTTCTCAATCAGATTTCTCTAAAATATCTTATCTACATACCTAAAAGTATGCATTTTCTTTAATCTGTTTCATTCCTTTATGCATAAACTTACTTATCTAACCTTTCTACAGGTATAAGAGTGGGCAAAGAAGAAGCACATTTCTTCTCTTTTGTGCTTTCTTCTGTCAAGGAGAAAGTAGGTCCTGAGAATAGGGATTTTTAAGAAGTGAATTTTCTGTTCTTCCAACTCATTCACAGTTTATATGTATGGTTTTTCCTGGTGAAGTTTTAAAATAATGTACTTTTGCTGAGATCCTGGTGAATTTAATTTCTTTTACTATTTTTATATTTGTCAATTCTATTGTTACATTTTCCCTAGAATTATAAACAGATTTTTGTTTTCCGCTGAATCATAAATAAATTGTTTTCATGTATCTACACTTAGGCTCAGTTATATTGAGCCATAGTATAGCATCAGTGGGTTCCTAGTGATGAGACAGTGCATAAGGATGTGAAGCATTATGTCTGAATAGACTATTCTGCAATCACAGTAGAAAGTGTCTTCTGTAAAATGCAAAATATACCCTATCATACACCTGCATCAGCTTCATGAAGAAGGAAGTTAGATGATAGTCTACTTATTTGTATGAGTTTGTTATAATTTCTATTTTATGGTCAAGAAATAAAAGAACAGTTTTTAACAGCTTTCCTGGGCACTCATAGGCATTTGGCTTATTTACCATAAAGATAGACAAAATGTAGAAAAGTTGACTAATAATAAAAATTATAATGAGGAAACTATTTTAATAAGCTTAATTGGATGCTAACGTCTTAGTGGTATTTACTTTTTTATTTAAAATTTTTATTGTATTTATTTTCATTTCTGTATAAAATTTTACAGTTACGCAATGTATCTTGCTAAATATCTCAATATAGAAATGATTTCTTATTAAAACCCTTGGAGTCTCTGAATGCAATCTATATATGTACATGTTTTTAAATATCTCTATTGGAAGGTATTCTGTCTTATTGATACACAATCAATGGATAAAATGATCACTTGGGAAAACTAGATCATCTTGCGTTCATTCTGTATTTTAAAATACATTTTTTTCTGAATAATATAACTTCTTAAAATGAAAAAGGGTAAGATAATAACTTTTATTTTTTGAACCAGCACATATAACATGTAACTACATAACTTAGACCTACTTTTTGCTGAACACTCCAAAACGCATTAAGAAATAATGTGTGGCACTGAATTTCCCAATGAGATGTATCAGATAGACAAGTAAGGTAGGAAAAACTGAGGCTGTAGACTAGTGAGGCCTAAGTTCCAATTCTGAAACTCTCAGAATTCTGAATGATTCTGCTTTCACTCTAAGCGAGACTGTGTATAAGTCCTTTAAGATTCCTGTTTGTAAGTGTATTTCTCAGGTGTTAAAATTAGGGAATCATGTGTGGGATGGTTTTTTTGAATTAAATTAATACTTTTAAGTGATGAATCTGACTTGGCTTCTGGCACAAAAATATGTTAATTTGTCTTTCTTTTCTAGATTGGAAATCTAGAATAAAAACAACTTTTCTCAGTCATTAGATTTATCAGGAAATTAAATTATACACGAATAGTCAGTTATAATTGTATGTCTTTGAATTAAAAACTTATGATTTTTCTTTATAGATCTATTAGCTACAAAATATTTTCTTCAACAATTGTATTTTTAGCCATAAGATGCATTTAATTTTTAAAAGACTATTAAAAGTCCAGGCACGATAAAGCCCAGGAAAGACTGTAAAGATTATGTTAAATCCTAATATGTGATAAAAATAAATCAGTAAACAAATAAATTGTAAATTATACATAATCTCACAAAGTTTAAATTTTTTCAATAACAATTTTTTGATATATCACATTTTATTTCCTAAAAGATAAAAACCCATTACTTATCCTGAAATTCAGGAATATTCATCACTTGTTCAACCTACTTTTATTATTATTATTATTATTATTATTATTATTATTACTGAGATGGAGTCTCACTCTGTCACTCAGGCTGGGGTGCAGTGGCATGATCTAAGCCCACTGCCACTTCTGACTCCAGGGTTCAAGCGATTCTCTTGTCTTAGCCTCGTGAGTAGCTGGGATTGTAGGCGCCTGCCACCACGCCCAGCTAATTTTTGTATTTTTAGTAGAGACAGGTTTCACAATGTTGGCCAGGCTGGTCTTGGACTCCTGACCTCAGGTGATCCATCTGCCTCGGCCTCCCAAAGCGCTGGGATTATAGGTGTGAGCCACCGTGCTCAGCCCAACCTACTTTTGTTATTTTATCATTTAGTGTTTCAATCCTAATACGTGTTCTCTTGTTTCAGTATCACTATAACTAATGGACATTTCTGTGGCTTTTGCCCGTTTTGCCTATGTACCTTTGGAACCTTGTTCACATGCTCCCTGTGCGTGATGTTTCCAATGTCTTCCAAGACTGTGGTGATTTTAAAATATGGCCCCAGATACGTTGGTACTCTTCCCATTGACAAGTGAGATTTATGTCCCCTCCCATAGTATATAATCAGCCTTGTGACTGCTGTCAAATCAATTAAGTTCAGCAAATGTGATTCTGTGATTTCCAAAGTTTGTCATGAAAAGTCATGCCACTTTTAACTGATTCTCTTGAACCCTTTGCTGGTGGCAAGCTCTGTATTGAGATGCTCTGTTTTAGACCTACATACCTAGATGTGAGAAGTCCAATGCCTGTGGAGGAGCCCTGTGTCAGAGTTCAGGTCAACAATTCCAGCTGAATAAACCTTTCAAGCCATTCTGTTCCATGCACCAGACATGTGAGTGAAGAGATCTCCAGAGGACTGCAGCTCCAGGGCAAAGGACTCAGCCAAAGCCTTTGTCTTCCTAGTCAGTGCTTTAGACACTGGGGAGCGGATACAAGCTACATCTTCTGGACCACTTTCTCAAAATATGGGCGTCTACTCTTTTGGGGGATAGTTCTCTTTAAATATTTTCATGTTTCTGTGTGGTCCAGGTCTTATGAGCAAAGGTCACTGAAGCAATGTTTACATAATAAACAGCTTTGGAAGCTATAGAAAGTCTCAAAAACTAGAAACTCCCTGAGAGATATAAAGATGTAATTAATGCTTTTCTTTTTCCTCGCTGGAAAAATGTGTTTATGTTCCAGGCCCAGGGACTACATCTCAGCCCCATCTTATCTCAAGGTTATGTGCTTAGTGAATAATCTCTGTTTTTCAGAAGGGAAGATGGGCAGGTATATCAGCAGACCTTAAGTAAGTTCTGATTCTTATAATTTTGGGGTTTCTTCCTTGTGACACAGACCTACTTCATGTGGAGGTCACATCTGGCTCTCATTATATTGCTCAGTGGGGATTAGGGCTCTGGCTGCTGCATTTTGCAATGAATAAAGTATCTATTTCAGTGATCCAGAAAGCCTGTGTCTCTGTGTCTCCTGTCAACACACACAGACACACACACACACACACACACACACACGCAGGGGCAGGCTTGTTTGCAAATATGAGAAGTTTGGGGGCTGATGAAGAAAAAAAATTTATGACCATTAAGTGGCAATAGCACAATGAACTTTCTTTGGGTGGTACTTTGGCCAGTTTGTATGAGAAGTGGAGAGCTCCCTCAGGGTGAGACCTTTAAAAGATACACCACAGGCACCACTATCTTGAAAGAGAGGAAGGCAAAACCACTCCTGGGAATAAGAAAAACCAGAAAAAGGACTTGTAAGTCTACATGATGTGTCTCAGCAGCATGATGAGGAGTTCCTACATCAGTGAAATTTGAAGGGCAGCAACACTTTGGGGTTATTTATATCACTGGGGTTTATCTTATTTATGGTGATATGGTTTGGCTATGCTGCCACCCAAATCTCATTTTGAATTGTAGCTCATGTCCTAGGAGGGACCGAATGGGAGGTAATTGAATCATGGGGGCAGGTTTCCCCATGCTGTTCTTGTGATAATGGATAAGTCTTGCAAGATCTAATGGCTTTATAAAGGGAAATCCTCCTGCACCCACTCTCTTGCCTGCTGCCATGTAAGATGTGTTTTTGTGTCCCCTTCACCTTCCATCATGATTGTGAAGCCATGAATTCTCTATTGCTTTGTAAATTACCCAGTCTCGGGTATTTCTTCACAGCAGTATGAAAATGGACTAACGCATATGGCTAGGAGGTCTTGGGCACAGTTTCACAGGGTATGAAAAGCAGACAGGTTCAAAATGCTAAAGATCTGCTTACCTGGGCTATATTTTTAAAAAAATTGTTTGTGGCTCAGACCTGTAATCCCAGCAGTTTGGGAGGCTCAGGTGGGCAGATTGCTTGAGCTCAGGAGTTCAAGACTGGCCTAGGCAACATGGTGAGACCCCATCTATACCAAAAACATACAAAGATTAGTTGGGCATGGTGGCATATGACTGTAATCCCAGCTACTTGGGAGACTGAGGTGGGAAGATTGCTTGAGCTTTGGAGGCGGGGGTTGCAGTGAGCTGTGATCATGCCACAGCACTCCAGCCTGGACAACAGAGTGAGATACCATTTCAAAAAAAACAAAAAAATTGTTTGTGAAAACAATTGAGTTTGGCACTGGCAGACTTTTGACCTAATGGGTCCCAGCCTGCTGTGAAGAAGTAATCATAGGGCCAGTCAATGTACAGGGATCATCTTTGGCTTCTTAATATCACAGTCGGGTAAGATCTCAGATCCTTCACAGTTTCTAACTTAGAATACACTTGAATCGAATCTGGGTGAACAAGTGGCTGCTTTGACAGATAATAGAAGTGACATTATATGGCTTCTGATACTAGGCTATAAAAGGCCACACAGCTTGTCTCCTGGTCTCTGGCAAAGCTTGTTCTGTAGACTCTCCTGCTCAGGATCTCTCAGAAACCAGACACTGGACTGTAGGAAGCCCACATCAAATGAAGCCATGTGTAGGCACTGTGAATGTCTCTAAGCAGCAACACGTGAATGAAGAAGGCCTCAATGCTGATCAATGACTCTAAGCAGCAACATATGTGTATAGAAACCCCAGATGATCTGTCCTTGGCTATGTTAATTTTCCAAGGAGGGGCCCCATATCTCATGTAGCATGCAACAAAGACAAGACATTGGCACTGCACCTTGTCTGAATTCTTGCTTCACAGAATCTGTGAGCATCATAAAATGATTGTTTTGTTCACCCACCAGCCTTGAGGTGGTATGTTATGCAGCGATAGATGACTGGAAAAAATAAATAAAGATTAAATCCTATCTCTCGGGCCGGGCGCGGTGGCTCAAGCCTGTAATCCCAGCACTTTGGGAGGCCGAGACGGGCGGATCACAAGGTCAGGCGATCGAGACCATCCTGGCTAACACGGTGAAACCCCGTCTCTACTAAAAAATACAAAAAAGTAGTCGGGCGAGGTGGTGGGCGCCTGTAGTCCCAGCTATTCGGGAGGCTGAGGCAGGAGAATGGTGTAAACCCAGGAGGCGGAGCTTGCAGTGAGCTGAGATCCGGCCACTGCACTCCAGCCTGGGCGACAGAGCGAGACTCCGTCAAAAAAAAAAAAAAAAAAAAAATCCTATCTCTCTCAAAACTTTTGCATAAAAATTCCCTCCATAAGGGTTTTCCTTGATTTTTAAACCTCTAAAGCATCTAAATGTAATTTCAACAAACATTGCTCATTGCTGTCATTGCATTTTATGTGTGCAAATGCCAAATATTTCTGTTTATATGTTCTTAGAAGGCAAGCCATATCAAAGAGTTTCTTTCATTTCACTGTATTAATACTAAAGAATCATAAGAATGTAATAAGTTAATTCAAATGAAAGAATTCAATAAACCATTGAAAATATTACATAGGAAATGGAGTTAGAAAGATTGAGTATATATAAAAATGTGACCTAAATTAACCATTAGTAATTGAGCAAGTCATTGCATTATATAATACTATATATTGATGACATAAATGCAATTCATTAAAACACATCAGTAGTAAATAACTAATACGGAATAATGATTTAAGGCTAAGATGATTTTAAATATTGTTTCCTTTTCATGATACATTATCCATTATAGGGTTTGAAATTATATCTTGGTAGATTTTGAAAACACAATTATTTAAAAAGAATGCCGTGTTTCACAGCCACATATTTAAACTCCAAATTTATCTTTTTAATTTTACTGGTATATATAGAGATGTGGAAAATATTCTAATGCTTACATTATTTGTTACTTGATTCACACTTAAGCACTATTTTTATTATTTATCAAACATTTTGAAATGTAGAGATTTAATGATGACAAATGATAACGTTACTAATTTATAGAAAAAAAGTCAAATCATTGGTGAAATATTTCAACGTACTCGCAGTGTTTAGGAAATAGAATGATTTTATTAGTTCTCTATTATTTTGCAACAGACTCTGTTTGCATCCACTCTAATATTTTGTTTTGTTTTGATTTGTTAATTTCTCCTGTGACTCTGAATTTGTCTTCTTTTCTATTTGTACCACTAATGAAAAAGGTATTCATTGGCCTATTTAAATAAGTCTCCTTTGAGCTCACGTTATATTAAATGGTGACTCTTTTAAATATGCCATCCCTTTGAATTCAAAAGGGAGTACAGATAAATTAAGCCTTTTTCATTTAGACTCTATTGACCTGATTCTACTATAATGTACTTTTGTAAACACACATCTGCTTTTTATCATAAAAGACTAAAAGTATATTATAATTAGGAATATGCCAGTAATTTATTTGCTTCTTAACCACCTGCCTCATACAGGACCATATTTTGTCATGATATAATATTCTCTTATTATAAAAATAAAGTCTATATAAAAGAACATTATCTTAGGTTTTGAAAAGCATTTTGGTTTCAGTGTGATACATATTTCAATAAGCGCTTTTGTATCATGTTGGTAGTTACCTAGCAAGTAGAGACTATTGTTTTTTTGAAAATGTTCTATTTTAATGAATGTTTTAACTATATAACAAAACGACTATCTTGACCAATTGGAAAGGTCACTCATTATTCTTATTATTCCTGATAATTACACAGTCTTTCAAAAACTTTTCTCAACTTTTCTTCATTAAAAAATTATTTTATTTATCAAAAACAAGTGTTAATAATTTTATTATTTTTAATGAATACAATCTATTGTTAAGTTAAAACTCAGACTTTTACTTTTAAAGGACTTGTCTCATAGATAAAATCAACATTACTTATGGAGTTTAGTTTATCTTTAAGACTTAATAATGCTAAGTAACCTAATAGTTAGATTGAGCACACACTTAGGATACCAATAAATAAAAGGATCAAAAATAAGGGGAAAATCATTGTTCAGAGGTGAAACAGTTTAAAAATGTTGTATCACGAGAGTATTGTTTATATGAACTCCTTAAAACTTTCTTAAAAAGAAAGTAAGCTTGTCCCTTTTAAAATTCCAACTGATAAAATATTTGCATCATTTGCTTATTGCTTGTCTGACAGGGACAATTTTGGAGTTCTCTCTCTCTTTTTTTTTTTTTTTTTTTTTTTGAGATAGAATCTTACTCTGTCGCCCAGGCTGGAGTGCCAGTGGCGTGATCTCAACTCACTGAAACCTCCACATCCCGGGTTCAAGTGATTCTTCTGCCTCAGCCTCCCAAGTAGCTGGAACTATACAGCACGTGCCACCACACCCAGCTAATTTTTGTATTTTTAGTAGAGATGGGGCTTCACCATATGTCCCGACCGGCAGGACAGTCGAACGGGCCCTGGAAGGGGGAGTGGGAATGGAGGAGACAAGAAAACACGAGAAATGGAGACAAAACAAATAGCCTGATCAAATAGCCTAAAGTCTCGTTTAATAATGGTGGTGCGATGCCTTATATAGGCTGGCAGAGGAAGAGGTTGGGCCAGGGCGGTGAGGGGGGGCCGGTCTTCTCAAATTACAATTGCGCATGCGCCGTGGGTTTGTAATTTTCCCGGGCGCGGGATCGCACCTGCGCCGTAGGCTGCATATCTTTCTGGGCACGAAAAGGTCGGCGCCCACGGGAAAGGTTTGGGCGCGCGCGCGGGAAAGGTTTGGGCACGCGCGGGAAAGATTTAGGCGCGCGCGGGAACAGGTTATAATGAAGAACCCGGAAATGTGCCATTTTGTCTCCGCTTTGCGGAGATCAAGCAACAGAGGTCTGCTAACTCCGGGCCTCATGGCTCCAGACAACCATATTAGCCAGGCTGTTCTCAAACTCATGACCTCGTGATCCACCCACCTTGGCCCCCCAAAGTGCTGGGATTACAGACGTGAGTTACCGCACCCGGCCTGGAGTTCTCTTTTAAAGAGAGTTGAAATACATTGAAAAGAGCGACTACATAAATCAAAGGTTTATAACCTTAGAATTTAGGAATTTAAACAATTAAAAAAGTACTAAATTTAGATTATATTATTTTCTACCTGGATCTGTAATTTGACATGTGGAACTGAGTGTGAAGACCTGAAAGTTTTCTTGATAAGCAATATGAGAAAAGTACTAATTACCATAGATAAAAATGTGAGACATCATGTGAAAATGATTGTGTCAGTTTTTGAAGGTTGCTGCTCTTGATGAAAATGACCCATCTTGATATTAAAATTTATACAATTGATACAATTCACTGATCTTTTCAGATTTCAACATTGTATTTTAGCTTATATTTATTTGGGTGTATAGTTTTACTTTTATACACTTTTATCGTATCTGTATTTTCGTGTGTCTACCACTATAGCCAAGATACTGAACAATTTCATCACCAAAAAGATCCTTTATATTTCCCTTTTATGACCATGACCACCTCCCTCATGCCCCTGGCCATGTCTTTAACCCCTGAGCAATGACTATTCTCTTCTCCACTTCTAAAATTTTGTCATCAGCTCATGACTGTAACACTAGCACCTTGGGATGTGAGGCAGGAGGATTCCCTAAAGTTTTACACAAGTTGTTGCCTGTATGAACAGTTTGTTCTTTTTATTTCGGAGTTGTGTTCCATGGTATCTCTGTACCAAAATTTCTTTAACCACTTACCTTTTATGGGTTATCTGGGCTGATTCCTGTTTGGTGCTATTATAAATAATAATAATAGTAATAATAATAATATATTCTATAAATATTTATGTACAAATTTTTGTGCAAACACAAGTTTTCATTTCTTGGGGTTAATAAATTCCAAGTGGTGTAATTATTGAGTCATATGGTAGTTACATGTTTAGTTTCATAGAAACTGCCAAACTGATATCCGCAATGGCAGCACCACTTTGCATACCCACTGGCAATGTATGAGTGATCCCATTTTTTCACATCCTTGTCAGAAGTCGGTATTGTCGGTTTTGTTTTTCTTTCTAGCCAGTCCGATAAGTGTGTGGACATTTTTTGTTTATAAGATGGTCTCCTTTTTAAAGCGGTGGAACTAAAAACCAAGACATACATTGTTCATGTTAATATATCACTAGCATACTGTGAAAATAATAAGCAATACTGTGAAAAACAAGCAACTCAAAATCTAAACTGTTACAACTCCTAATTATTTTGAGCCTTAAAGGAATGTGATTAAGAGGCCTGAGTAACATGATAGGCAGCTGTAATCTAGGCAGCTGTAACCTCTGATTATAGATTAGCCTTCTTCCTTACCTACATTATTTTCTAAAATGTTGCAAATGACTAAAGGGCACCAGGGAAGACTCCTTCCCTCTTAACTGTTGATTCTCATTAGAGATGAGCTCCCCTCTTACTTTTCTCTCACAAAGACTTCATGGCTATCACATTGTCTTAAGATAGAATTTTAAATACATTATTTTAAGAAGAAAAAAAAAAGCCATAAATAAACAAGCTATAAGGAAAGGAAACAAATGGCAACTAAAATGTAACTCGTAATATCATAGCATCATATTGAAAAATTTATAATCTTTCTAAACTTTCTTTTCTGCCTATATAAGCAAAAATTTGTCATTTAACTTTAGAGTGCTGCCCATGTTTATCTGGAGTCTTTGTCTCTCAGATGACCATGTCCAGCTTTTTGCTTGAATAAACTCTTTAAATTGGATTCTGATCCTGTTGATTATTTTAGGCTAAAAATAGCATCTGGCATAGAATAAGTACACAATAAATAGTTGTTGAATGAATAAATAAATGACTTTTTCTTATGAATAATGTTCTGTTGGAATTAGTCTTTCTTCTGTGTTCTTTAAATAGCAACAATTTGAAATATCCTATTAGATCCAGGCATGTGAATTAGTCTTTGTGTACAGCAACACAAAATTGTTACAGTGACATTTTCTTATATTTGAAGAATTATCTTTATATGAAAAATTAGACAAAAAGTGTTTCTTGTTCATTCATTCATTCGATAAATATTTATTAATCAATAATCTGTGCCAAGGACCATTCTTGGCCCTGAGAATGACACATTCAAATATAAAAATCCCCATTTTCATAGAAATATCTTGGTGGCAGAGTCATAAAATTAGCAAGGTTTGTGTATATACACACACACATATAAAATGTATGTGAATATAAATATATATTTTATAAAATTTAAATAAATTATCTATACATGTATTCATATGTGTGTATTTGTAGAAAATTTCATGTACTAGAAAGTGGTAAGTAGAGAAATTAAATGGGAAAGGAAACATTTGACAAGAGTGGATTAAAATATAAATTTCTTCAAGTTAGGTATTGGTGACATTTACTAAAAGTTCACGATGCCATCTCTTATGGCTTTACAATTCTTTTAGCATTCTGATAGTGTTCAAAGGTTATCACTATACCTCCTCAGGTCAGAATTACATGCAGAAAAAAGAGGAATTAGTAACTGTATCAGAAAAGCTGAAAGGTCCAAGAATGCTACAGATGAATTCCATTTTCACAACTTTAGCTACAGCAAGTTTAAATGGCTCTGAGTAAAAACAGAAGTCTTTGTTTCTGCGCAAAGGAAATTACTGAATTACTACCACCATCCCTACTGCCATCATCACCACTTCTAAAGTATATATTGAGCACTTAGGATGTACTGCACTGATTGTAATTAAAAAAATTCACCCACAATGAATTGTATTCAGAAAGATTAAGGAAGGACCTAGAACAAGTAAATGACTGATCCTAGATTACTTCATCCCAGTCTGCCACCAGTGGGCTTCCAGATCCCCAGATGCTCTTCTCCAGTTCATATGTAGGAATCAGGGTTAAAATTTATGCTCTCCCTCTAGAAAAGCTAATTTCATAAAATTTGAATGTGAAAAAGCCATAATATAAAATGAACTAGGGCACTCCAAAGTCACATTGGACTCTGTTATACATAAGAAAAAGACCCCACATTTTGTGAAAATACTGATATTTGGGGGTTAGTTTGTATAACAGTTAGCTTACTTGTGAATAATAATGTTACCTATTCAACAGAGTTGTGAGAATTACATACGTTAATAATTATACTTAGAAGAGGTATGTAACACATGCTCTATATATGCATTTGTTTTTTCACAAAGTCAAAGTAAAAACATTAAATATGTCCTAATTAAATGTATGATGTTCTTTCCAAAACCTGTTTTTCTTGACATCTGTATTTCATGTTAATTGTATCATCAATTTTACTTCTAACTAATTTCTTACATTCTCTTCTTACCCACCTCACCCTCAAATTCCTAGAACTTTATTAATGTCAAGGATTATCAGACATTTGGGGTTATGTAATTTATTTGCAGGTGGTGGTGGCGGGGCCTGTCTCATGCATCATACAATGTTTAGCAGCATCCCTGACTTTCACCCAATAGATGTCACTAGAAGCTTCTCAGGTGTGACAACTCAAATGTCCTCTGATGTAAAACACCTCATGTTGAAAGCCAGTGGCCCAGAGTGAGGAGAAACTGAGAAACACCAGTGTTTTTATTTTATTTTATTTTATTTTATTTTATTTTTCCCTTAATGTATTTCACACAGCACACTGTTGCCTATAATGAAAGCTACTCTAGTTAATTTAAACAAAAATATATTTACTGCAATGCATGTATAATTGTTGGAAGGTGGTTCAGTATCCCAGAAAAGATTCTTGAAACAATGCAGCAAAACTTGTCCACTAGGGATTTGGTATCTCTTATTATTTGAAAATTGATAAGTCAAATCACTGGCCAAGGTGCTAGGTCAAGGCCATTCCATCTCAGCCTTAGTTCATGATAGCAAAGTAGCTAATCCATATTATGCCCCTCACAACCACAAAACCAGAAATAATGCATTAGGATCTCTTGTATAATATCACTATGGAGAGAAAAAATAAGATGTTTCCACTATGGAGAGAAAAAATAAGATGT